>NC_056748.1:333989139-334121639 GCF_019279795.1 Protopterus annectens | reverse complement strand
ATTGATCCCTGCTGCAGTAGCCTAAGCTACATTGGTAGAATACCATAGTTTAAGCAGACTGAAAGAAAGGAACATGAGAGTTCAGGTGAGCTTGGAGAATAGTCCTAGCAAAGCATGTTCTAGACCTGAAGAAGAAACCTAGTTTATAGTCCTCTGTAAAAGTATGCACAGAGGCCCAAACTGCTGCTTCTAGAATACAACCCTTTCCAAAAAGCCAGATGATGCCAAGACCCTGGCAGAATGAGCTTTGACTTTACCTGGAATATTTTTGCTGTGATGAACTTAACAAAAATTAATAGCAGAAGACAACCATTTGGAAATAGTCTGCTTTGACACTAGTTGTCCTTTTTCTTATCTTCACAAGAAATGAACAACTGATCAGAATTTTTTAAATATTTTGTTTTTACAAGATAACACCGGAGTTATATGTGGACGTTTCCTTTCTCAATCATTGTTAAGTTCTAGAAAGATGACAGGGAGATGGATACCTTTCCTTAAGGTAAACTCAGATACTACCAGTTTAGGCATAATAGTAGGATTATTTCACAAAGAAACCCTATCCTTTGTGAAAAATGAGATGAGGCTTGGCCCACCATAAGAACTGGCAACTCGGATACTCTTCTTGTAGAGGTCAAAGCAATAAATAGGATTGTTTTCCATGTTGAGAACAAGTTAATCTGATGACTTGGATCAAATAAAGCAAGAGGTAGTTTTTCTACCACAAAATTAAGATCCCAAGGAGGAGCCACTTGTTTTCTAGGTGGTGTCTTATGCAACACCCCTTTCAAATAGATTTTTACATGAGACTGCATTGAAACAGAGGGCTTCTTGGACAGACATGCTGAAATGGCCAACAAATGCATTTTAAATGAGGAGTGAGACAGGTTAGAGAATAATAACTCACACAATGTAAAAGCAAATAAACATTAGCCCTGAATGGCTGTTGGTTATTTTGTTGACACACTATAGAAAACCTTTTCCATCTGCTAATGTATGGTTTTCTAGTAGGAGTTTGTTGCCTCCTTAAATGCCTGTTGCATGTCATCAGAAAAAAGTACCCAAAAGGTATTAAAATTCTATCATCCAGGCAGCCTGTTGCAGTTGCTTGTTGTCAGAATGTATCAAACACCCCTGGTCTTGTGTTAGTAAATCCAGTCTGTAAGGAAGTTTATGGTAATTGCCCTATTTACAGTAGAAGGGATAACCACTCTTGCCTAGGCTAGCAGGGAGTTACCACAACACTTAGAGCAGAGTCAATAATCAGTGAGAAGCCCTTCTGAATCTTCAGAAGTATGCTGAATATCACTGGAGGGGGTCTAAAAGCATATCAAAATATTCTTGCCCAAGGAGAAGAAAAGGCATCTGTTTTATATGCCTTCTTTCATGGAGTCCGTGAGCAGAATTTTGTCAATTGATTTATTAGAGAAAATGCAAAAAAGATCTATTTAAGATGTCCCCCACAGATGGATCAAGTCTTAAAAGACCTTCTGATCAAGTTTCCATTCATCAAAGTCTGTCTTGGTCCTGCTCAGCTTCAGTATCACACTGTTTTGTTCTGACAGAATATAAAATACCTATATTCTGGCTACCATGGGTAGTCTGCACATTGGTTAGGAAATGGTTCCCCGCTTGTTTATGTACCACATCATTCTGGTGTTGTCAGTAAAAACTTGCAGAGGAACCAGGGACAAGATGATTTTGAGAGTTGAGACCATTGATGAGAGCTGACATCTTTATGGTAATATGCTTTTGTCTGTGTTTTTGGTTGTAAAGACTCTACACTTTTATTCCTGTTGACACTTCTCCCCAGGGAAAGTCCAAGGCATCTGTTATGGCTGACTGTTCTGGAGCAGAAAGGGAGAAGTAGAGACCTTGATTCTGGGTCTCCACCACATCATCTCACTTTTCACAAATCTGGAATTTGAAAGGTCAAGGGATGTAGATGCTGGGACCATAGTGGTTTCAGGTACCATTGTATCCCTGTTCTGAGTAGCATTACAAGAGGTGTTATGAGTATACCAGATGCCATGAGACCCGGAATTTTCAGAAATTCCCTTGCTGTGACAGGAAGCCTCAGGAATAAATCTAAGTACAGATCTATTTTTCCACTGAAAGAAAATCTCTTTGAACTGAGGTATCCAACAGACACACTGGAAAAAAAGACTCTTGCAAGGAGGAGTCAGAAAATACTTCTGAATGTTCTCCTGGAATCCAAGTCTGTGTATGAAATCCCAGATACTTCAAAAAAAAAAAAAAAAGAATACGAATGACTCAGGGTAAAAACAAGGTGCATAAAACAGATACGTAAAATGTAATAAAATACTTAAAGAAATATAATAATATAATAATTCTAGTGCTTCAATGGTCTGGCTTTTAAAAAAGGTTTTAAGGAACTATTTCCATTCAAGCCAGGATATTTCTCAGCATTCAACTTAAGAATCTATTTTTGTTCTATGCTTTCTGTAGTATTTTCTAAGTCACCTCCCCATATATTTGAGGGGACATGTTAAATAACAAAAAACTTAAAAGTATGAGACAAATCAGTTTTTCTAACATGATTTGCCAGTGCACTTGTCTCTTTACAATTATTTACATCTCTAACATGCTCAAAGATCCTGTCTTTCAGGACCCTATTAGTTTTTCCTACATAATATGCAAAACATTTTTGACAGAAACAAAAATACACAACATTAGCAGTCCTACAATCAACATAGCTATAACTGATTATAGGAATTTACGTATAGGATGAATAAATGTTTTGTTGCTATGAATATATTTACATGCAGTACAACGTCTGCATGGAAAAGTACCAACATGTGTAGAAAAATCAAATCTATTAGGTTCTGTTCTATAACATAAATGTTGTTTTAAAGACTTGTTATTCCTGAAAGAAAATAACGGAGTTTCACTGATTATATTAGTCAACTCTGGTACTACTTAAAGTAAATGCCAATTTCTCTTTATAATCTTCGTATATTCATTAACATTGCTAGAATATTGAAAAACTGCTCGAAAGTGATTAGTGTCTGAAGTATGAGTATTTCTGTCTTCTCTATCTGTCATAGTTGTAAAATAAGGTCTGCATCTGCTATTTCTTAATTTCCATGCTTCAGTGATAGTCTTGTCTATCTCTCCTGTCGCATAGCCCCTATCTAAAAACTCTAACTTCAAATTTGCAAAGGCTGCTTTAGCATCATCGTCCTTATGTAGGTGTAGAACTCTAAATACCTGTCCTTTCAGTGCATTTCTAGGAATATGCCTAGGATGCATACTTGTTTTGTGTAATAATGCATTCTTCCTAGTAGTTTTTTGGCAAATGCTACTAATAATTTCATTACAATCAGATTCTCTGACTTTAACATCACAAACATCAATTTCTAAATCTGAGCTATTAAAAGTAAATCTTAAAAACTCAGTAGTACTATGTAAATAATCTATAAAATTCTTAAGTTCATTGTCATTTCCGTTCCATAACATTAAAACATCATCAACAAAATGGACATTCCACAACACTTGTGCAAAAAAGGGGTTACTATCAGTAAATATAGAAAGTTGTTCCCAGCACACCAATGCCAAGTTGGAGTAGCTATTTGCACATGCAGTGCCCATAGCTACACCAACATTTTGCAAATAAACTTCATTTTCAAATACACATACATTATTTTCTAAAATAATCTCCAAAAGACTACATATAAATTCAATTTTCTTATTGTCACAACATCTATTCACTGTTAAAAATTCTCTAACTTTGTCTATTCCCCATAAATTAGGTATACAAGTAAACAACGATTCTATGTCCATGGTAACAAAAATGAAGTTATCTCCCTGTCCCAGAGTCATTATATTATTATATTATTATATGGAAGTCAAAGACATGTTCATGTGTAATAGCTGGAGATACAAGAGCAATTATAATGCACATAGGTTCAGTATAAGCATATTGGCTTTAATGAGGTAGGATGCTGCTAAAGTAGGAACAGAAAATAAAGGATGAGGGATAAGCAGAAATAATCAAGGAAAACATTAACAGAAAAAATGAACTAGGATAGTGATGATGTTGAAATTACAGTAGATAGGTAAGATAATGAGGTGGGTAAGGAACAGGTATTGGGAGAGGATTAGTTAAAAGTTAGTTGGAGGAGCAGTAGTGGGGATGAAAGAGACAGGGATAAGAAAGGTGAAAGAGTCAGGGTGATTGATAACGAGAATGGCAATGAAACAGAAACCAAAATAAATGTGGGTTTAGTCAGGATGGAAGCATGAGCATCGCCGTGAGAAAGGTAGGTGTTGGCATGAGCATCGCCGTGAGAAAGGTAGGTGTTGGCATGAGCATCGCCGTTAGAAAGGTAGGTGTTGGCATAAGCATCGCCGTTAGAAAGGTAGGTGTTGGCATGAGCATCGCCGTGAGAAAGGTAGGTGTTGGCATGAGCATCGCCGTGAGAAAGGTAGGTGCGGTTTTAGGTTGTGTTTGAAATGTGTGGTAATGTTGTCTTACTTTTTGGACAAGTGGAATCATTTTCAGATTCCTCTATGTTTGGTCATTAGAAATACATACCAAAACAATAACAACATATGCAGGGTGCAAGTTGAAGAGATTGTAACATTGCAGCATATAACATGTCAACCACATTTGGGGATTCAGTGATTGCTCCAAGCTTACAGTTATTGACTAATTTGGTGAGCCTGAGGACCCCAAAATTGGCCAAACAGGTGAGGTCCCAACACTGAGCCGTGTGGGGCATAGCTAGTAAAAGGTGGATTCAGCTATCCAGACAGCATGTGTCCTGTCAGTGAGCCAGTTTGTTATCCATCTGATGTTATTCATGCCTAACTCAGTATATTTGTCTGATCCCTGAGTGGAAGATTGCATCAAAAGCTTTTGCCAGATGTGTATAAGTAGTATGTACTGTTTTACCCTCAGCCATGTTATATCCAAATACTATCTTCAAGAACATTGGTGGTAAATAACAGTCTGTAGAAATGTTGGAATGCTGGATAACAAGAACATTGCTGATAAATATATCCAAGGTTCTGCACATATATTTTGGTTCTCCTGAATAATATCAACTGAAAGTCTTCTCTACTGAGGAGTGCTGGGAATGTTACGGAAGGGTAGTTTGGGGAAATATTTCATTCAGGTGCTTGTGCATACATCAACATTTTATTGAAGGGGTCGCTTGGGTGAATACCTCAACGTTCTACTGAAAGGGTCAGTTGGGTGAATCTTTAATTGTGGTGCATGTGCATTTGCAAGCGAAATGCAGATACCAGGTCACCTCTGTGTTTGCATTCTCTACTTTGATAGGATTTGTGGTACTATGCTACCTGAATCAGCCCTCCTTTCCAGAAATGTATGTGAAGGGTGGTTTGGGGGAACCATTTTATTTAGGTGCATGTATCAGGGAAGTGCTTGTGCATACATGGTCTGACTGCTGAAGTGACTGCTGGGCAAATAATTTATTGTGTCATTTTGGTACTTGTGCATACACAATGCAAACTGGATGGGTACTGGGGAAACATAGAAATTAAGTCTGAAAATTACATGTGATTACATTACTTAGAATACAGCACAGAATCCAAGAAAAGGCTCAGAGACTTTCTTTTATTGCCTCAAATTCCACACCTTCTGACTCAACAAAACAATCAGATTCTGCACAGTCAGCTCAAAACCTTAAACCTGGCTGCATGGCAGATTCATTAGCCAAACAGACAACACCTCTCTCTAAATCTGTTATGGATGTCATTTTGGAGGCCAGGAGGCCTAGCACTTGGAAATCTTATTCAGAAAAGTGGAAGAGAGTCTGTGCCTGGAAACAGGCTCAAAGCCCTTGACCCTCTTGTCCCTAACATTCCTCAGATACTACAATACTTAACTGAGATGCTGGACAAAGGACTATCCTTCTCATCCATTAAGATCCACACCTCTGCCATCTCGACTCATTACAACACAGATCCTCCTATTTTCTCTCATCCATTGCTAAAGCAGTACCTCAGAGGGGCTAAAAACGTAAAACCGCCCCAGAGAGCACCAACACCTACTTGGAACCTTAATTTTGTCTTGGAAAAACTCACTTTACCTCCTTTCGAGCCAGCCAATTCAGCAGAATTAAAATATGTATCATAGAAAACTGCTCTGCTTCTGGCAATAACCTCAGCACGAAGAGTTCAGAGTTACAGGCACTAATGGCAGTGGAGCCTTTCATCATTATTCACCAAGACAGGGTTTCTTTAAGAACAAACCCTTCTTTTATGCCTAAGGTGGTATCCAGTGTGGCTCTTAACCAAGCTATTCACTTGCCAACCTTTTATCCAAATCCCCAGAATAAAGGGGAGAGACTTCTACACTCCTTGGACATACACAGACAATTACGTTTCTACTTGGACAAAACAAAAACTTTCAGAAAAACTGAACAATTGTTTGTATCATATGCTGCAGGATCACAGGGAAAGGCTATTTCAAAGCAGACCATTTCAAAGTGGATAGGACACTGTATCCGGTTCTGCTACACACAGCATGGGAAGCCTGTACCTAGTAACATTAGACCACATTCCACCAGGGCAACTGCCACTTCCACTGCCTACCTTAGAGGAGTACCTACCAAAGACATTTTGGAAGCTGCAACTTGGAGTCCAGTGCACACCTTTACCAATCATTACCATTTGCCTCTTTATTCTAGATCCAGAGCTGGCTTTGCCACTGCAGTGCTGCAGGGCCTCATAGCCACACCAAACCCTCTATAGAACCAGCCACCCTGACTCAGCTTTGGGATTCAACCCAAGTGCACAGAAATGTATAGTGTAATATGCCAGTATATAAGACATCAGATACACCATTGACTAATGAATAGTATAATGTAAAATAAGCAGACAAGAAGTCACTTCTGCTTGTATTATTCTATTTGTGATTTGTAGTTGCAAGCGTGAGATAAAGGTTATCACTTGCTGACTACTGCCAGCATGGAGCTACCATATTTTGTGCATTTTTCCTGGCTTTTTCAGTCATGTGTGGAATTTAGGTGGGAGGAAAGGGTCAGTAATATGTAAGTGTTATACTATTTTACTGAATTACTCAGGTGTTCTCCGTGCTGATAAGGAGTCTGTGTTACACAACAGCTGCACAAGGTAATATAATGAATGCCTAGTCAACAGGTTATGTGCAGCAATTATCACCTTTGTCTGAGCATGCATAACTTTGCAGTGCTGAAAGGAAGGTCATTATCAAGTTAGCAATAAGTGCAGTTACAATATAGCAGTGAGTCATTATCGCTTTTCTGGTAAAAGTCTCAGCTGCTGTAAGTGTTATTCACATAAGTAGAAGTCGTTATCACATTGATGAATGCATAAGTCAGATCGTGTTTTTTCTCTGCTTGTAGTCCTTGCAAGCTGCCCCCTCATTCTTCATCATCTAGTTATCCCCCAAACCCCCTGATGTTTTTTCCTGTATGTCACCATCATCATTCTCTTTCTTTTTTTCCCCAAAGTCGCCATTACAGCGGATCATCTCTCTTTCCTTCCCTTCCTATCCTCTGCATCTTGCTCTGTCACACGCTTGCATGTCCTCTCTCACCACATCCATATCCCTTATCTTAGGCCTCTTAGGCCTTCTCTACCTGGCTCCATCAGCTCCCATCTCCCCAGCCCTTTTTCCAATATACCCCTCATCCCTCCTCATGTCCAAACCAAGCAAACCTCTTGTTTTGTCTCCAAACTGTCCAAAAAAACATGACCTCGAATATACCCTAATCTAATCCGATCCTATCCCCTGCCCGGCTAGTCACACATCGATTGCAAATCTTAACATCTTTAACTCCCTCCCTGCTGACTCCTGCCTTGTCCAACTTTGTCAGTACCAGTGTCTCTCACATAGCTGTCCTCACTACTGATTGTAGACCTTTCTTGTGTACTCTTCCTTTCACACTCTTGATACAACCCCTGTCACACATCTCCTCCCTCTGCTCTCCCCCTCTCTACTCCTCTTCTTACTCTCTCTTCTCACCTCTCACCTGACTTCACCATTACTACTTAACTGTGATTTACCAATACCACCTCTACAACCTCACCATCCCTCCCTCTACCCCTCTCTCTCTCCTACCATATTATATTACCCTCTAGCCCTGCACCCATCATTCCTCTCTCTCCCTAGAGCATATCTCCCTCTTGCAAATAAGAAAGGACTCAGGAGCTGATCCTTGATTGACCACCACCTCTCCACCTTTCTAACCTCACTCCCACCACTGCAGCAGTCCCACTATCACACCACCCACATATATCATAGCCCACTTGCACTATTTCTGCCTCTGCCACTCTCCTCATCTCCAATACAATAACTCAACTCTTCTCTAGGCACCCTGTCTCATGCTTTCTCCAAGTCTACACAATGCAACTCCTTCTTCCTTTCTCTTCTCTTTCTCTTCTCACACACTCCTCTCAGAGCAGTGCATCTATAAAGCTTGCTCCTGGCATGAAACCATACTGCTGATCACCAATCATCACCTCCCTTCTTAACCTTGCTTCCATTACTCTTTTCCCATAACTTCAAGCTGTGACTAATCAGTTTTATCCCCTTTGTCCCACTGCAGCTCTGCACACACCCTTTATCTTAAAAGATGGGTCTCCCAGAACTTTTCTCCTCCTCTCAGCTTCAAAACTGACTGGAAAAAATAAAAAAAAACATTCAACAATTAAATTCCAGAATTCCACTGCCATTTCTCCTTCCATCCTCCATGCTTCCATGCTTTCTGGTTCCAACTCTTCTTCCCTTTCTCATCCTCTTCCTCTCTGCTCTTACTTCTTCTGTCTCACTTCCTACATCATCCAACCCACTCTCTCTCTGTCTTCCTCTCTCTCCCTCTCTCTCTCATTCTCTTCATTCATTTCAACTCCTCTCCCTCTAACTTACTCTTCTACTCAACACACTCTCCTCTCTTGCAGTGTGCACTTTCCCTCTATCCTTTATCACCCTTACATGCTGCATCTCTTTCCTTCTCCTCCTCTGTCCCTCTCTCCCTCTCCAGTCAGGTGTCTTTCTTTTCTCCTAGTGTCCAATCTCTCTCTGCTTAGCTCTCTCATATCATCCTTGGCTTCTCATGTCTCTCTCTCACTTTGCCATCGCCCATCTCTTTGACAATCCACTTTCCTTCTTCGCTCTTCCTCTGTATACTGCCTCCCAGTGCCTGTCTTAACTCTTCTCTAAACTCACTCACAAATCACCTTTTTTAACTTCCACCATTTAACTTCCTACAGCTTTTCACCTCTCCCTCCTCCTCTTCTTGATCGTCATTACATAGTATATAATCAACCTGTGAGCATCTTCCTCCTCTCTTCTTGCACCTCACCCTATGCTCCACCCTTCTAAAAAAAACATTCCATTCACCACAGCCATGTCTTTTTTCAACTCACTCCAAAATTTCTCTTTCTCTTCCATCCCAACTAACTTGTGGAGCATATGCACCAACAACATTCATCATTATTACACATCAATTTTCATAAACATCAACATCACAGACACTCTCTCTTCTTCACGTAAAAAACTCTTGCATATTTGTTCCTTTATATAACCCCCACCCATTTCTTCATCCACACCACCCCATGATAATTTGAACCCATTTTTCCTACACCTAACCTTACTTCCCTTCTTCCTGGTCTTGCACACACACACACAATATTCCAAATATATTTCTATCCCATCTCTCTAGCTAGCTCTCTTCTAGCTCCAACAATATACACAACAAAGTTCCAACCCTCACCTACTACTCCTCTACTCCCTACTTAACCTTCCTCCGCCTCGCGCTTCCTTTCCTCTCGCCCTCTCTTTCTCCAACCTTAGCCCAATTTCTCCGCCAGCAACAGTAGTGGCAAACTGGCGGTGAACCCCTGTTAACCGGTACTGGGCCTCACCGATAAATGCACTGGCTTGTGCATCCCCATATGTGTGTGTGTATGTATATATATATATATATATATATATATATATATATATATATATATATATATATATAATGTATGTGTATATATATGTATATATATATATATATATATATATATATATATATATATATATATATATATATATATATATATATGTGTGTGCATATATGTGTGTGTATATCGGTATGGGACACTTCAGACACCCACGACCTGAAGCCCCGTGCCTGTCCTTGGCATATTAGGGGAGCGGCAGTCCTTACCCTGCTTTTTCTCTTTACATGTGGCCTGGCTGTGCACCCTTGTCAATGTCCACCCATGCTTTATTTCAGATAAGGTAAGACTGTCTTCTGTCTTCGGCATCACCCCGGAAGATGTTCACCTGTTCAGAATGGATGGCATTCACCTAACTGAGGAGGGCATTGCGTTGTTCTTGACCAACCTCCACAATGGCATGAGGAGAGCCATGCAAGATCGCTAACATGCAGCTTGTGAGAAGAATGGAAAACACCCATGACCAAGTCGGACCAATATAGTAAGTAAAACACTTATGAAATGTGTTGTATAAAATTCATTTCTCTGAGCTTGGCAAACGACTCTTATAGAAATTATGATTTTTTTAACTTTGAAAGGGAGCATCTGAATGTGTCAAGTAATATCTCATTTTGAAAACAGTATTGCTGGTTCTAACATGGTAAAAGAATTGTGCCTGTATGCTTGACACATGCAGATATTAAAGTTTGTTTCGGACTTAGGTTATGGAAATTATGATTTTTTTCATATTTTGGTAAATAACTTTGCAAGGGAGCATCTGAATGTGCTAAGTAATACCTCATTTTGAAGACAGTACTGATAGTTCTAACATGGTAAAAGAATGGTGCCTGTATGTTGTACTCATAGGCAGATATCAAAGTTTGTTTCGGACTTATGGAAATTATGATTTTTTTTCATATTTTGTTAAATAACTTTGCAAGGGAGCATCTGAATGTGTTAAGTAATACCTCATTTTGAAAAGATTATTTGTAGTTCTAAAATGGTAAAAGAATGGTGCCTGTATGTTGTACTCATAGGCAGATATCAAAGTTTGTTTGGAATTAGTTTATGGAAATTATTTTTTTTTTCATATTTTGGTAAATAACTTTGCAAGGGAGCATGCCAGTGTGCCAAGTAATACCTCATTTTGAAGACAGTGTTACTCCTTACAACATGGTAAAAGAACTATGTCTGTGCACTCTACACATGTACAGACATCACAGTTTGTTTAGTCTTGTACGATTATGAAAATTATACATTTACAATACTTTTCATTATTATGCCCATATCTTTGCAAGGGAGCATGGTGATCACACAAATGATGCATCATTTTGAAGCTGACATTCAGATGCACAACTTCTACACTGATACGTAGGCTCTGTCTGTTGCAGGTGATGAGATATTATGCTTTGTTTATCAATTATGAAAAATAATATATTAATCATATTTCTTAGCTTTGGCAGGGATAGATGTTGTATTTACTGTGCCGCATACTTTGGAGGGAAGTGCAGTCCACAACTATGTAGAATATAACAAAATTCTATGGTTAACTGTTGAAGAAAGATTTCTAAAAGTAAAGCAGGCAAAAGAGAACAGCACTAGTGTCATGGTCCATATGTAGAAAGTGAGAGACAAAGAAAGAGAGCATTAATAAGGAGAACTGAAATTAGATTTATAGTACACTGATAAGACAGGAAAGTAGTTTAAGGTCAAGAGAGGGGCACAGAAACAGACATATAGGGTATTTTATATTTGTCTTGAGGTGAGATATGCAACATGTGATGTGACTTCCAGCCAGGTGAGCCACAGCAGTGAGGCAGCAGTACTTGTCTGAGCAGGTGTTTACAGGAAAAAAAACATAAGTAGATGAGCAAAGAAGCAGAGTCCAAAACAAGTCTAAACAGAACAGCAAGCAGTGCAGTTATTCACATGATGTGAAGATTACTTACAAAAACTGTAAAAGCAGTTTAGCAATAAAGACAACAAGTGAGTCAGCTTGTTATTGTCAGTCCTACTTAGATGTAGACAACAGTGTGACAGTGTTCAATCCTCAGTAAGACAGAAATGGTATGCGGTACAAAAATTAGATTGCAAGGAGTGTAGAAAGCAGGCTACCGATATTGCAAAGAAAGTTGGTGGGAACAGATAAATAAGACAGCATGCAGTGTTCAAAACTCAAATTAGGCATGATTCAGATTTGAAAGCAAGTAGTTCCAGAACACAGCATATATGTGAAGTTTACTCTTCAATCACTACTTGATTTTATGGCAGGTAGGATGAACAGATACTGCCAATCAAGTACAGTTGAACAATTATATTCAGCAAAAAACATCAATACTAACATTATGCAATAATCATGTTTGGTGGTGTGGTAATGCTAGAATTACTTATTTGGCGTGTGGTTTTGGGGTGCCAGCGAAGCAGAGGACAACCAAGGATTTCGTGGTAAATTTAGCATTACCCACACCGGAAGTGATATATTATTGATATTATTTTTTTAAAACTGTTGCTTTTCAAATTATTAAATAAATTATATAATATGCCCTTCCGCTGCCTGCTGGCCTCGGCAGAGATGTTCGGCTGCGCCTGCTGGGTTCTGATGTACTAATGAGCTGCTTGAGGTACATCAGGAAACAGACGGAAAGAAAGCTCTCTTCTGTTGCTTTTTTTGTTATTTAACAGTTTAAATGAGTTTTAAATAGCGAAGTTACACAAAAAAAAGCTTTGCTTATTTTAAAACTGTCGCTTGTTAAACTCATTCTTATAGTAAACAGCTTTAACATAAAATCTTTTGAAAAGCAAAAACTACTTTAGCTGTCTTTATCTTGTTTGTTGTTAAGTGTCTTTATAGGTTCAATTGGTTTTAAATGCTTAGGAACAACAAATAAAGCCTTATTTAGATCCTCGCTGCTTATTTGTTAAACCATTATGTATAAGCCAACCCATTTTTTATAGCCAAGTTATACTAATGGAAAAAAAGTAAGGCGACCAGACCTTTTTCCGTGAGTATAACGACCTATGACTGGCGCGCTGCCAATCAGCGCGTCAGCGTGCGTCGGAGGTCATGGTATAATAAACATTTCAACATATTCAAGAAGTTAAACAAATTCAAGGCTGGTGAGAAGACAGTAAAAAATTACAGTCATCAGAATATATTACTTGCAGCATTAAGACAAAATTGAAGCATAATAAAAGTGATAAATCAAAGTCACACACATTATTTGCCAAGTGGAAGGGACTGAG
This sequence comes from Protopterus annectens, assembly GCF_019279795.1. Taxonomy (NCBI): domain Eukaryota; kingdom Metazoa; phylum Chordata; order Ceratodontiformes; family Protopteridae; genus Protopterus; species Protopterus annectens. Next base: position 334,108,439 of record NC_056748.1, on the reverse strand, counting down.
GATAGACAGTTGAAGGTTACTTCTCCAAACAAGTTAAAGGGGTGTTTGCTGAGAAGTTTAAATACAAAGATAGTTTAGAAGGAAAGTATTACAACATTCTAAAACATAGAGAAATTATTGGGGAGGGGGCCCACAGAGGATGCTTCTGCCAGTATTCCAAAACAGTTTGATTTTAAGTAAATATATATAGACATTCACATGGTCTTTTAACACAAAAAAAAATTGCAATTCAAAAAGGTGATTACATAGACATTCATTTAACAATATTTATCATATAAAATAAAATTACTAAAACTATTTACAAAGACATCCATTGATTATTATTGTAATGACTAGAATTAGATTTTTCCATATATATATATATCACACATTAAGAGGCTGAAATTTAATTTATATGATATCATTATCAATCTCTTTTCAACAGATTCTGTAAATTGACCCATAAATGATAGTTATAAGTTTTTCTAGTTGCTCTAGATGTCATAGTTGCAATCTGTAATTGGCAAACTTTCATTAGAATTTTCTTAAAATCATTATAAGATGGAGAGGATTCAGATATCCAGTTCCTTGTTATAGTTTTCCTGGCTACTGTCAGTATTGCCCAGAGTAAGGAATGTACGACTTTTTTACACAGCAAGGTATAGGTGTATTGAAGAGTATTAAAGATTTGGTCAAAGTGAAACTGTCTGTGAAAATTGCTTGTAGAAGTTCATTGATACTTTTCCAAAATAAACTTATTGCAGGGCAGTCATAAAACATATGGGCCCAGTCAATGTTTATATTAGACTTACATCTGTTACACATGTTTTGTTTTCCATTAATTTTGTTCATTAGTTGAGAGGTGTAGAAAGATCTATATAAAAATCTCCAGGAATATATTTTCCATTTAAGTGAAAGTGTTGTTTTCCCTGCAGATTCTAATATATTTGTTTTATCTAAATTCCTTGGAAGTGTGTTATTTGTTGTTATATAATAGAAGTTCCAGAAATTAGCTGGACAACAATATGTTTCTTCTCTAAGTCTGTATATAAATGATATTTTGTCTGAATAAGTTTGTTTATGTTGGATAATTGAATTAAGAAAAAGCTAGTAGTATGCTAGTGTCATGTTTGTTAGCTGGAGTAATCAGGTCTATTTTATTTTGCAAGAATAGCCTGAGGGATTGTATATTAAGCCAAAGGGATTTGTCTAACTGAAATTCACTTATTATCTTATTTATGTCCTTAACCCTTTCATCTGTGATTAGTTGGAACCAATACAAAAGACCCTTTTGTTTAAACAAGGTGATTTTATCTATATCTGAGGATTGCAGGGATTATTGCATAAAGGCTATTGAGAAAATTATAAAGAAAAGTTCTTTATATCTAGAATGTTTATATATAAAATTTCTAAAATTTATTAATATATTGTGTAAGTAGCTAAATGAATGTTTGAGTATGCTGTGTGTAGTGAAGTAATCTTTAAGTATCCATAATATTGAGTTATTAATTCTAATTTGTAAGGTTGTGAGTTCCAATATTAGTAGCATAGCTGAAGATTCCCAAAATATTTTCCATTTGGCCTGATATGAAGTATTTAAAAGTTGTGCTATGGATCTAATAATAGCGGTGTTGGAATAAAGGTTCAAATCAGGAAAGGATATGCCCCCTTTGTTCCAACTACAAAGATGGTGTTTGAGTGCTATTCTAGGTTTCCTGGGAAACCAAAAAAAATTTTAATAACAGGGAATTGAACTTGTTAATGAATACTTTATTGGGAAGTATTAGAATAGATTGCATAATATAGAGAATTTGTAGGTAGAATTATTTTAATAATACTTAATCTTTCCTCAGTTGTAAATATAATTGTATTCCATTTCGTTAATAAGGTTTGAATATTTATATAACATTTATTATAGTTTAGTTTTGTGATTAATTTAATATCTTTAGCAAGGATGATACCTAAATATGTAATTTGATCTGTGATGAATTTGTTTGTATCATTATTAATGTTTCTCTTATTATTGTTTGAATAAATAGGTAGGATCTTAGTTTTATCATCATTAAATGTCAGTCCAGATATGTTTTGAAATGTGTTAACGGCTTCAAATAAGGCTGTTATGGAGGAATTATCTCCCTTAGTGGTGATGAGCACATAGGGCGGCCACGGTGGTGCAGTGGTTAGCATTGCCACCTCACAGCAAGAGGTTCTCCGGTTCGATCCTCGGCTGGGGTGCCTTCTGTCTTGAGTCTGTATGTCCTCCCTGTGGTCGTGGGTTTCCTCCTCGGTGCCCCGTCCTCCCACATCCCAAAGACACGCTGCAGGTGGATTGACACTCTAAATTGGGCCCTAGGTGTGCGTGTTGACACTCTAAATTGGGCCCTAGGTGTGGAGTGTGCCTTCTGTGGAAGGTTGGGCGCCGGGCTGGCAACTCGACACTGTAAAACTCCACTGCCATTCAATGTGCGGACAAGGTGATCCGCTGTGGCGACCCCTAACCGGGAAAAGCCGAAAGAAGAAGAAGAAGTGGTGATGAGCACATCATCAGCAAATAACTGAATTTTAGAAGTTATTTCATCATTTATTTCCAAACCTCCTATGTTTTTATTTCCTGGTATATCATTAGCCCATGGTTCCATTATAAAGGTAAACAGCAAGGGGGGTAGGGGGCATCCTTGTTTTGTTCCCTTAGTGATGGGTATTTGAGTTGATGTATATGTTCCAATTTTGATATATGCCAGGGTCCCTTTATAAAGATGTATTAGTAGGTTAATAAAATTATCTGAAAAGTTTAAACATTGTAATAATGTGAATAGATAATCCCAATGTATTGAGTCAAATGCTGAATTAATGTCAAGATTAACCAGTGACATTTTTTTTCTTTCTGTGTGAATAATCAATTAAAATAAGAAACCATTTAATGCTATCATAGGTACTTCTATTAGTTACAAAACCTGTCTGGTCATCATTAATTAACCGGGGTAAAAAAACTTTTAAATCTATCAGCATAAATATTCATGAACATTTTATAATCAATATTTAAAAGAGATATGGGTCTATATGAAGTACATAATTTAAGGTCCTTACTAGATTTTAGAATTGGTGATATAAATGTATATTTCCAGGATGGAGGCAATGCTACATCATTTTGGGCTATAGTAAATACATTATGGAGTAAGGAAATAGCTATTTTAGGCATAATTGTATATAGTTCAGGTATGATACCATCATTGCCTGGTGCTTTGTTCTGTTTAAGCTTAATAATTTGAGTTTGTATGTCAACTAGAAAGATTTGTTTGTCTATAATTTCCGACTGTTATTTATTGAGTTTGACATACAAGTTTTTTAATGTATTCTTTTATTTTATCTATAGGTCAAATGATATGTGCAGTTTGATTAATTGTGTGAAAATGTCTGAATTCATCTATTATGTCTTGTATATTATAAACCTTTTTCTTTTTTCTTAACAAGTATATTTCTTTAATATGATTTTGTTTACTGATTCTTTTGGTTTTGTTTGCAAGGTTAGTTAAATGTTTCGGGTTTGTTGAATAGGCAAGGAATTTAAATTTTTCTAAGGAAATCATAGTCTTATGATGTAAGATAGCACTATATTCCTCCTTAGTTTTGTTTATTTCATCTCTAATATTCTTAGGAGTGAAGTTGTTGTTAATTTTGAGGTGTAACCTATCTATTTTGTCTTGTATTTTTTTAAATCTTCATCCCAGGACTTTCTTTTGTTATAATACCATTTATTTATTTGTCCATATAAGTAAGCTTTTAATGCATCCCATACAAATATGTTATGAGAGTTGGATGTTAAGTTGATTTTTATAAAATGTTGTGTTTCTTCTTCAAAAAATGTTTTAAATTCTTTTATTTGAGTTATGTATGCAGGAATTCTTCTAATATGAGTCTTTGGGGTATCATTTAAGTTAAGCTCAAATATGATTATATTATGATCTGAAATAGGGCAAGACACAATATTGGTGTTTATTAAATCATTTATTATTTGCATGGATATAATTACTTTATTTATTCTGGAGTATGTTTTGAATCTATTGGAAAATAATATGAATTGACGTGAGCTCAAATCTGTATAGTCATGTATATCTTTTAGATGATATGTATCCATGAATTGTATTAGTTTAGCTTGTGAGGTAATCTTCCTTTTCCCTAGAGTCTTTTTTTCATTTAAAACACAGTTAAAATCTCCTGCCATAATAATATTACCCTCAGATTGAGATACAATTTGGTTCAATAGTTGTTTAATAGTGCTAATTCCAATGCCCGGTAACCAATAGTTGTTTACTAAAGTGAAAAGATTTGTGTTTATTTTGATTATCACCAAGCAAAGCATTCCTTTATCGGCCTGATAAGATTTAATAATTCTAGGTAAAGGGAGAGTTCTGTTCCAAAGAATTGCTACTCCTCTTTTCTTTTTAGAATGTTCAGAACTAGCAATAACTATATATTAGTGTTTAAAAAATTAATATTTTCTTTTAATAAATGTGTTTCTTGTAAAAATATTACGTGTTGTGTATAGTTAGTATTTAAATAAACTTCCTTTTTTAATAGGGTTATTCAGACCATTTATGTTGATTGATAAACCTTTTAATGTGGTCATAATAGCATTATAATTGAGTAAGAAATTATTGTGTTTTTTGTGTTATCTTGTATATGTTTTATGTAATCCTCTTCAAAATATCTGTTATTTAAATTATAGCCAATGTCTGTTACTATAAAATACACAGAATGTGTTATACGATTCTTGCAGCTTACAATTATATATATTTGGATTATAATGGATGTCAAGAAGAACTTATTAAGAAAATTAAATGTAGTATACATGTCATAAAAATGGGATAGCTACCCACCTGGAGTTGTAATCTCCTTGTCCCAGTGACATCTGTTACTTAGATCAAACCCTTAAACAGCAGCAACAGAACACAGCCTCCACTATATATAAATGTTAAATAGACAAAACAGTAATTCTATATATGATTACATATTCATTAAAACCAGTAAAATAGAGTTGTAATCAGTATAACTTCACCTGGTATTGCTTATACAATAGTCATGTTTCATGTGAATTATGTATCTAAATATATGTTAAAATAGTATGGCATTTGTTAGAAATCCTCTATTAATGAAGTTGTTCTTTAAGCTTGAAAACAACCTACATGAGAAAAAAAGGTACTTTAACTTCTATTGAACCATATGTTGTTAAATATAGTGAAAATTGCTGTTACAATAGTTAATTTGCTAATACTCTCTGTTGAAATCAGTAGAACACTTGACCCTTCAGGGGAATTAAACTAAGTTAGCATACAAATCTAATGTTATAACATATTATTCTTGGTATCATTCAGAAGAAAGGATTCTGATATCTAAAATAAGCAACATTCTAATAAAGAAAAATGGCATTTGAAGTAACTGCTAGCTTTGTTAAAACAAATGCTATACATTAATATAGTGTTCAAAACAGATTTGTATATGTATCTTTAGCATGAAAGCTCAAATGACAGTTTAAGCACCTGAAGTAGAACATGCCATCATATCTTAAATGAGCTTACTTTAACCCATGCTATTTTCATATCAACTATCAGCCTCTGAATGAAAATTAGTTATAATTTATAATAAAATTAATTTCATCAGGTTAAGCAAGGCACAATAATATATATGGCATTCATTAGTTAAAGTAAATGTACACTTACTTTTCCTTTTTTCTTCTGTTAACAGAGATATGAAAAAAAGACACAGTTGAAAAATGATTTCCTTTCTTTTTAAAGTTAAGATTTGTCCAAACATTGTGTTAAGCAGGCTTAAAAAACGTTTTTAAAGTATAAACTGCTGTTTTCAACATTTCTGAAGATTTCTGACAAAATTACATGTAATGACGTTCTGGTTAGGCTGGGCATCTAGCTCTGATGTCATCAAATCGCGTCACGATGTTGTGAAGCTCGTTCGAGATTGTAGAGAGGATTTTTGTGAAAATAAGGCAATTCAAGATGAAATAAGCTCATGGACAACAAGCTTGAGCTTCACAGAGTCACTAGAAGTTGTCTTTCGCCATTTTACACACAAAAAAAAATACGCCAACAATGACTTGTATGCACTTGTTTTCATTAAGTACGGGGAAAGTTCATGTGTGTGAGATCTGTAAGCTTTATATAGCCTGCACAAGTGTATAGCCAATGCCTGTGTTACCCATTATTATTGAACAGTACCACACAGCTTCTACTGTAGCAAAAAGCATTTTAAATAAATCACTAAACCCCATTAATACATTTAACATTCACATAACTCAAAAAAAAGTACAGTTTTGTACCTACCATAAATGTAGATGTTCGAGGATTCCATTGCTGCAGTCCTTACTATTGGGTATAGTCCGCGTCCAGTCGGCCCGAATACCAGAGTATAAGGCTGACGTCGGTCAGGGCGCATTAGACTGACGCCAGTACGTCAGGGTACTAATGCGCATGACCAACGTCATATCCTCAGTCTTTTCTTGCCCCAGATGTCAGAAGACCCTAAAAAGACAAGTCCCAAAATACCTGCACCAAAACATGTACAATATATACAAGAATATATACAAAAATATAAGCATGTAAACTCACCTACACAACCACCTCTAAACACAGAGGGAAGGAGGAAGGAGTAAATTGGACTGCAGCAATGGAATCCTCGAACATCTACATTTATGGTAGGTACAAAACTGTACTATGTTCTTCGTTTTCCATTGCTGCAGTCCTTACTATTGGGTAGAATCCCAAAGCAGAGGTAAGGGAGGCTGGCAAATCATAAAGAAGTAGGAGCTGACAACATGCCTTGCAAAACAGCTGTGGCAAAACCAGCCCTAGACTTAGAGTAGATAGGAAGGTGATAATGCTTAGAGAAAGTATGCACTGAACTCCAAGTAGCTGCTTCCAAAATATCCTTAGTTGCCACCCCTTAGAAATGCTGTTGAAGTGGCAGTAGCCCTAGTGGAATGAGGCCTAATCCCAGCTGGAATCTCCTTGCCATGATGGGAATAACAAAATGCAATGCAAAAGCCAATCCACCTAGAAATAGTTTGTTTTGACACAGGCTTGCCCTGTGAACTCAAAGCAAAAGAAACAAACAACTGCTGAGACTGCCTAAAATCCTTAGTCCTGCTTAAATAATAACGAATTGCCTGTGTACATCTAAAGTGTGCAAAATCTTTTCCCCTTTATTTTGAGGGTCTGCATAAAACGTAGGCAAATGAATAGTTTGGTTTAAAGCCACACTAGAAACCACCTTAGGCATAAAGGAAGGATTAGTACGTAATGATACCCTATCCTTATGGAAAATCAAAAAGGGCTCTACTGCCATAAGGGCCTGCAACTCAGACACCCTTCTTGCAGAAGTAATAGCCAACAGAAAAGCAGTCTTCCATGACAAGTATTTCAATTCAGCAGTAGCTGCAGGCGCAAAAGGTTGTAGAGTAAGTTTTTCCAACACAAAATTGAGATCCCAAGCAGGAGTAGGAGCTCTACGTGGGGGTCTTATATTCTTTGCCCCTCTAAGAAACTGCTTGAACAAAGGATGCGAAAACAAAGGTGGGTCACAATCATAGTGAGCTGAAATTGCTGCAGCATGAATCTTAATGGAAGAGAAGGACAAACCTTTGTCCAATAACTCAGTAAGATATTGAAGAGCCACACTCAAATTAGGCTCAGAAATCTCCAAATTCTTTGCTGTACTCCAAAATAAAAATCTCTTCCATTTTTCTGCGTACACTCTCCTTGTACTAGGTCTTCTAGCTTCCATAATCACATTTAAAACTTGTTGAGGAAGTTGAGACCTGCTGTGATTCAACACAGAATATGCCAGGCTGTTAGATGAAGAGAGTGAAGCTTGACATTGAGCAGATGACCGTCCTTCTGAGATAACAGATGAGGAATCAGAGGTAAAGGCCATGGAGGCTTCTTTACCAGACTCCGTAGTAGTGGGTACCAGTGTTGCCGAGGCCAATCTGGAGCTATCAAAATCATCCTTGGCCTGTCTTGTCTGACCTTTAATAGTACCTTTGGAAGAAGAGGCAGAGGTGGAAAGGCATACACATGAAGGTTTTTCCAACTGAAAGACAGAGCATCCACTTTCCAAGCTGTGTGATGAAACCCCTTTGTGCAATACTTTGGCAGCTGGTGGTTTAGTGGAGAAGCGAACAGATCTATGTCTGGAGTTCCCCATGACACTGTCAATTTCTGAAATACATGAAGATCCAGTTTCCACTCGTGGGGATCCATGATTTGTCTGCTTAACACATCTGCTAAGGAGTTCTGTGCTCCTGGCAGAAACCTTGCCTGAAGAGTTAGTTGCAAGCTTAGCGCAGTCTCCCATAAAATCATTGCTTGCCTGCATAGAGGATAAGAATGTGTTCCCCTTGCTTGTTGATGTACCACATGACAGTTGTGTTGTCTGTTAGAATCAACACCTGCCCTGGAAGAAGTAACTCCTTGAAAGCCATTAATGCAAATTGGACTGCTAACATCTCCTTCATGTTGATATGTAGATGCTGTAGTCTGGCAGGCCACTTGTCTTGTATCCACTTTCCATTTAGATGAGCTCCCCAAGCAATATCCGAGGCATCTGTCGGTAAAATCTGACTTGCCTCTGGCCGGGTCACAGAGAGTCCCTTGTTTAGGTGACATTCCTGAGCCCACCACAAGAATTCTTTTTGAAGGCAAGGTATTATTTGAATGACAGTGTCCAAATCCTGGCAGTGCTGTGTCCATACATTTTTGAGATACCATTGTAGCTTCCTCATATGCAGTTTGGCATTGGGAAGCACCAGAATACAAGATGCCATGAACCCTAATGCTTGAAGGACTGTCCTTGCAGTCAGCACGGACTGATGAGATAGTTGATGGAAGTAAAGTGACAGACTCTTTTGTTTGTCCGGGGTTAAAAAGGCCATCTGGGCTGCTGTATTCAGTCTCACACCCAGAAAGCACATGTCTTGAGAGGGTACTAGACTGGACTTTATTTCGTTCACAGAATACCCTAGGCATCTTAGCACTGCTATAACATATTCCAGATGCTGTAGAAGGTCTTCCTTTTCTTGAGCCAGAATCAGGCAGTCGTCCAAGTAAGGATAGATTTGAATTCCTTGAAGCCTGAAGTAAGCTATCACTGGAGCCAGAACCTTTGTGAATACTCTGGGCGCAGTAGATAAGCCAAAGGGCAATGCAGAGAACTGATAATGAGAATTTCCAGCTCGAAACCGCAGATACTTCCTGCAACTTAGCCTTATAGGCACATGAAGGTAAGCTTCCTTGAGATCTAAAGTTACCATCCAGTGATCTTTGCCCAGCAGAGGTAAAAGCTGTTGTAACGTCAACATCTTGAACTTGGGAATGTCCAGAAAAGTGTTGAGGAGAGATAAATCCAAAATTGGTCTCCACGTGTTCCCCTTCTTTGGTACTAGGAACAGGCGAGAATAAAATCCTAGGCCCCTTTCTGATACAGGGACTGGCTGAATGGCCCCATCTGGAGTAACTGAGAAACTTGCTTGTGAGCCTCCTTTCTTTGTGGAGGAGGAACGTCTGGCATGCCTTGGAAAGGGGCATTGTATGGAAATAAAATCTGTAACCGTGGTGAATGATATCCAACACCCATTTGTCTTGAGTAATTAAATCCCAATTTTCTTTGAAAAGAGACAGTCTTCCTCCCAAAGGAGCTGCCAGACGAGAATCTACTGGCAGCTGAAAAGACAGGTCATTGGGTCTGTTTACGAAAGGACTGACCCCTGCCCTCACCAGAAGTCTGAGCAGGTGAACACCCTGTTCTAGGCCTAAAAGAACCTTGAGCCCTGCCCCTACCACGGCTAGACCTACCCCTAGACTGGGAATCATAAGCAGGATATGTCCACCCCTTAGCAGGCCAATTTCTACTAAACCCGGTGGCTGCACCTGCAAAAATCTTTAACAGTTTGCATAGACTTAGCTTTGTCCTCCATTTTCTTTAAAACTGCTTCCACAGGCGATCCAAACAACACATCAGATTGTAAAGGAGCATCCAAAATCCTTGTCTTAACATGCTCAGCTAAATTCTGATCCTTCAACCAGGCATGCCTGCGAAGAACAGAACTAGTAGCAGCCACCCTCGAGGAGGCCTGTACAGCATCAAAACTACATTGCAAAGAATGCTTACCCACTTGCTCAGACACATGAACCAAGTCCAGCAACTCTTTACACTCAATACCTTCCGCCAAAGCATCCACCTTAGATTTTAATTGTGAAAGGAGATAATTCTGATATTTTAGCATGTGAAACTGACAATTCAACGCTCTCATGGCTAGAGTGGAAGAAGTATACACTTTCTTTCCCCACCTATCCAAGGCCCTTGCCTCTTTATCAGTGGGAACAGGATTTTTTAACCACAGAAGCCTTAACACCTTTAGGCCCTTGAGAAATAGTTTCTGGGTCCGCCCTAGGACTCTTAAACAAATACTTATGAGCTTCGGGCACCCTATAATACCTATCACACTCCGGTTCCACCCTAGGCCTCTTATCAGGCGGGAGCATAGAACCTCTAATCATAGTAATCAAATCTTCTGCCATTTTAAGCATATGTTTCTTAGGTACAGAACCCGAAATGCTAGGAGAAGCCCCCACTGAAGCTGAACTAGGCCTACCTCTCAAAGAAGTTTTGGCAACAGAAGGAGAGGCTCTAACTACCTTGGGAAGAGAGGGAAGAACAGTTACCTGAGAAGCCCCCTCAGCCTGGCCTACCTCCTGAGAAGGCACATCCTATAACAATAAAGTTTCTGCCTGAGACTCCATAGAAACTCCTGGCAAAACCTCTGGCTCCACTGAGCCTTCTAAAGAACCGTCCGGGACTGCCGGTTCATCAGCCCTCGGCTTGACTGTTTTGTCCTTGCGATTCTTGAAGCGGCGCCGGAGCATCCGACGGCATTTTATAATTGCAACGCTTCCCAAACACTAACCTGGCACAGTCTAACCTCCTCTTAATAGTGCGTTTGTTAAACCTAGCACAAGAGCGGCAACCAACAACGTCGTGCTCAGGCCCTAAACAAGGTATACACAAGGTATGCTAATCCCTATGAGGTATCTGTTTCCCACAAGAAATACAGTTATTCACTTTTTCTGACATCCGGTAAAATACTGAGGCAAGAAAAAACCAAAATGTTCCCCAACGGGGTACTTAGCCAACTCTGTTTCAGTCTGAAACTCCGGTTTCGGAAATATTTCAGAACGCCAACCTGCACTCGCAAAACTGCTTCTGCATCGGACCATGCGGCAAAAAAGACTGAGGATATGACGTTGGTCATGCGCATTAGTACCCTGACGTACTGACGTCAGTCTAATGCGCCCTGACCGACGTCAGCCTTATACTCTGGTATTCGGGCCGACTGGACGCGGACTATACCCAATAGTAAGGACTGCAGCAATGGAAAACGAAGAACATCTATATTTAAAACTGTAAGAGAATGCACTTGTGAATAAGAACTTATTTCATAGTATCACCATAAGAATTTAACATACATAAAAGCTTTACATTAACTATTAATATATAAACTATGAGATAAAAAACAGTATCAAATAAGGAAGACAGATAAACATATATGAATGTGTTGTAAGCTCTTATCTACTTATGTCTATGTAAACTGTATTTAATCTGAATGCCGCTAGTTTAAATTAATTAGAGATTATAGAGGGAATATAAAATGTTTATATATGAGAAGTGATTATTTTATTTTCATAATGGGTTTATGTATTTACCATCTAACTTTAAGATATCTTTATAACAATATTTAAGACTGTATGTTTGTAATTAGTATACCATTTTATCTCAGTTTAAGTAAAAGCTAAAATTATGTCTATACTGAAGGTTATATGGGAATGGGAAGGTGAAAAAAAGAAACAGGCTTACCTTGTAAATAAAACTATCAACAAATAATTAACTCGGTGACATTGTTTCCAGAAACATAAACTGCAAACAGATATATTTAAGTCACTTGTTTCTTAGTCTTTTTTGTTTCTCAGAGGTTTTCCATGTAGGATTAGATGCCATTCTCTTAAGTGTAGGGTTAGCCCATTCCATCTCTTCTATTTCTTCCAAGATCTTATGGTCTTTTACATAGTGCAGAGCAGAGTCCAAGTCTTCAAACATTTTGGGACCCTCCGATGAAAATATCTTCAGCTTCGCAGGGAAAAAAAAGATGAATCTTCACCTGTGCTTTCTTCAGTTCCTTTATCAAAGGTAGGAATATTTTTCTTTTGGCTATAACTGCTGATGAATAATCATTGTCAAAGCATATTATAGCTTCATTTGATTTAATTGGTGACTTGGATCATGCAGTTTTTAGAACTAATTCCTTGTCGGAAGATGAAAGGAATTTGACAATGATAGATCCAGGTTGCTTTTTGTTGGATGTATTACTTGTAGTAAGAGAATGATGTGCTCTCTCAATACCAAATATTTTAGTTTTTGTACGACACGCTATGCATATTATATTGGCAAAACAAACAGACCCTTCAAAGATAGGATTTTAGAGCATCTTTGTGACATCAGGAACTCTAAAGAGTCTAATGCCCTAGCTATGCATGTAATGAAGGAAGGCTGTGAACATAGGTTTAGTTTTTTGTTGTAGAAACTTTACATGTCAATGTTAGAAGGGGAGACCTCAACAATAGAACTGAATCTGTTGAGCAGAAGTGGATACTAAAACTAAAAGCTGACAGGTATCCTGGTTTAAACAGCAGAGTTTCACTTAAACCATTTTTAAGAGCTAGACCATTGAAGCATTAGTAGGTTTTAAATAAGTTGATTCGGATGTTGTGTAGTCAAACACTTTTTATTAAGGTTTTTTATTAGGATGTTTGAGTTTTTAACCAAATATGTAAGCATGCTTTTTTATGAATTAGATGGTTATATTTATTCTCATCTATCAGTCCAAGCATATCAGTAACTACAAGTTTTATATATTTCTTTTTTTGTACACTTGTATTAATTAATGCCAATTATTACATCACTCTCAAACTTGATTTGTATTGGATGAAACAGATTTAAATGTTGATTAAATGTTGAGTAACTGCTGACATTATTTATTATGGTCTGATGAAGTGGAGCTTTGGTCCGTGAAAGCGCTTACCCTGTGTATTTTGTCTACCTATTAAATATTTTGAACTAAGCCATGCTTGCAACCTTTGCTGTTTATTTAAAATTTTGACAAGGACTGAAGCTTCAGCTTATTCACTTGACCTTAAATTCCAGAACTTGTAATTCAGCATGAACCAATCAGTGGGATTATACATGGCTGATTTAAACCATGTTTTACAACTTTGGATGGATCCACATATAAATGATGCATGCAAAATTCTTGAAATTCTGACTCTGCATAAATTTAAGAAGGCACTGCCTAGTAACTTAAGAAGGATGGTATCCCACAGTGACCTTGTGCCTCTCAAACAGCTATTTGTTGCAGTAGAACAAATGTAGTTTGGAACAAACTAAGTTGTTCTGGTCTCACGAGCAGGGATAAAGGGGTGGGGGTGGGTATAGAAGTTAAGAATTAATGGGAGTCTTTGCAGGTAGGTAGGATAGTGGGATTGTAGTGGTGAAAGGGTTAAAGAGAAAGGGAGAGGTTAAAGGAAGCGATGTAGGGGAAGGAGGGACTTATGACAGGTTTAAGTAGTATGAATTAAAGGAAATAGGTACATTTTGGCGTGAGTTGGTGGCCCTCTCACCCTCCCTTTTTTGGATATGGATAGAAGATGTTGAGCAGTTTAAGGTGGAGAAGAGGGACAGGATTTTCCTCTTCTTTTTCCCCTCTAAGGAAGGTGGTTATTCATTGGTTAATGATTGTTTGGTCAGGAGGTGAGGAGGTACGCTGCCTATTTAAGTGCTGGGTGAGTAGGTACACTGCCCAGTGGAAGAGGTATCAGAGTGAGTAGATATGCTGCCCTGAGGTATATTCGTCCAGGGTGAGTAGTGACACTGCCCTGAGATCGTTCCTGATGAAGATAATTGATTTTGTTTTGTGTGTGTAAGTTCATTGTACAATAGTGTTCAATAAAGGTAATCAGATGGCTTTATGTGTTTGGTGTGGTTTATTTAAAGGGGTGCCAGGACAATTGTCATTAAAGTGAGCTTGCAGATTCTAAGTCAAACTTAAATGCAAAAAGAAATAACACCGAGTCTTTGCCTAAATATGCTTCTTTTCCTGTAACCCAGTAAAAGTCGACAGCATTTGAAACAATTTTAAATGCCATGGAAACTTCAGGCACAGAAGCAGAATTCAGTTAACAACAGCAATAGGATGCATATAAAAACTATTATTATTAGTCAGCAAGCTAATAACGTATACTTTGAAAGATCACCTATGGAGTGTAATAAACTGTCACCATCTTGAAATATAGAGTCTTGTAACTGACATTTTTAGTATGAGTCCTTGAATTGTTAGACTGAATGAGTAAAAGTGCAGGTTTAGATATATCATGTCTGGGACTGCTGTTTATTCTCTTTTCAACAAGGTATTGTATGTCAATTTTAGAGATTGTGTACATGTTTGAAGGATGTGCGGGAATTGTGTTTCACAATGGAAGTGCTTCCCCCTACAAAAAAAAAATCTTAAAAGGAAATCAGCAATATTTGACATCTGTTGTTCTTATGTATTTATGTTTTTTTTCATAATCCCATGTTTCTTGAGTCTCAGAATTACAATACATAGCTATGGAGACTGTATTATGTCAATGTACAATAACCAGGCTTACAAAATGTGCTATTGTAGTAGAAAGGGAAATTGCTAGGAATTCTAGAGTGTGAATACATGGTTGCGCTGGTTAAATCACAATATGTTTGCAAACACTGGACAACTAGTCAGCAGAAAATCAAAGTGATATGTGGACATGGAGACAAGAGAGAATATACTATAACACAAACAGAAATGCAGCCGCATTTAGGTAAATTGTTACATTCTGTTGCTCTGGTATCTAATTTTTTTGCATAATGTGATCAATTAGCCAATATTTACCCCCATTATAGAAGTATAGAAATTATGGGATATAGGTTTAGCCAGATATACTACAAAACATACATAAGCCCAATGAACAGATATAATACAAAACATACATAACCTCAATAAACAGAAAAACATAGTTCTACATGACAAAACTGAGTGAAAGGCCTGGATAAAACTAATAAAGTCTTGTCAAAAGACTACTGTTAAATGACTGAAGGGAGTCAGTGCAGAAACTAACACAAGAGATGAGCTTTACAAAGAAACTCCAACAGTTGCGATAGAAGAAGTCAGTAAAGGGCTTACAGAGATCAGCCCCTAGTTAAATAGGTATAGTAACTGAAGAATGGAAAGATGGGTCTTATATTGAAGAGAAAAAAAGAGGAATCTAGACAGAGTCTTAATCTTTTTTTCTGTTATACCAGCCAAAAACAAAAGCCAAATGTTAAAGTAAGAGAAGGTAAAACACCTTTGAGAAACAGAAAGGGAAACAGGTAGTACCCCATATGGAGAAACTTCTTGCTATGAGATGCTATTTTTTAGTGGATGAACTACATGAAGGTGACAATCCTGTACCTGTATTTGTAGAAGAGGGGACAACCTCCACTTCACATCAGAATACTGATAAAACTACCAGCTTGACTGACCACCAGATAGGCTATGCGAGCTTTAAGAAAGGTTAATGGAAAAAAATACATTAAGCAGAGCTGCAGAAAACATACAGAAAATAGATGAACCAAAAGAACAGAACAGACTTACTACAAAACCTTTATTTTGATCTATGAAATAAGCTGCTATACAGGTTTACCAAAGACAGACAACATGCATTGAGATAATTATCACTGCCAAAATTTTTTAAAACACTTGTTATAAAATGAATACACAACTGCATTTTAAGTGGTCATTTAGGAATGGACCAGATAGAAGCCATATTTCTGTATGGGTTTTATTGTTCTGACATTGAAAGAAGTAGTGAATGTTTGTGCAGCCTAGCCAGAGTGCCACAGAACAGCATCCAACCAAGGATTTGTCTGTTAATTTTACCCATTGTAGAGGTTCTGTTTTGAACACATAGCAATGAATATTGTGGGTCCACTTGAAAAATCTAACAATGACATTCAGTTTTATCTTGTTAATCATTAATATTGCAAAAATAAATAAATATAAAGTCAGTACCCTTGTGAATAGTCAATGCAAAGTCTGTAACAAAGGTATGCTCTTTTTAAGGTAGGAATTCCCTCAGAAATTCTTACTGGTAAGCATTCTATTTATGTCCAATTTAATGCGTCAGCTGGTTGTGCCTTTTCTCCTACAACTGGAGGTACAGTCCTTTTCCTTTTCTTGGGAATCTCCTGAAAATCATTTTTCTTCCATCACAGGTACTAACTATTCCATTTTTTATCTGCTTGTCCTATGGTGGAACAAAGATAAGTCTGAGACTCTCGTCAAGTTTCTAATTTTCTTCAGTATGAGCCACACCAGTCTCATCCCACATTTATATTATTTCCCTTAGAGTATTCTTAACTAACAGTTTCTGTATGTCAGTTGCTATAAGCTCATAGGTACTTACTAGACTATTAATGTGAGATGGTATTAAGAAGTTGGCCTTACATTCCCATGGTAGTTTTTTGGCCTTTGTGTTTTGTGGTAAGTAACCCAGAAGCATACAGAAAAAGGACAGCTTGGGACATTTACTTGCTGTCCATATTCATGAGAGATAAGGGTGCTAATCTGTTAGTGAATTTGTAGTTTCCCATCTATTCATCCAAATTACTTTGCTTTTTGGGAATGAAAAATGGATCTGTCGAAGCAGTATTTAATGCGGCACATACTTATCCTTCCAACATGTCTTATGTATGTTACAATAGACAGTGAGACCCTATGTCTTATGTATGTTACAAAAGACAGTGAGACCCTAGTGTTCACTCTATTGTTGTACTTGTGTAATAGGTCAAAAAGGATAAGCTCCGCTAAGGCTTTATATGCTAGTCAGAGACTGCCTCTTAGCTGTATAATACTACGAAGAGGGGCAAGGCTTTCAGATGGTCTGCATACTTGTTTTTTAGACTTTGATTTTCAGTGTGAAAGCATTACATTCTTTCCACTTGTGATCCGGCTCTCTATGATGACGTCCTTTATTACTTTAACAGCAGTAGTCCTTTTTTGTAAAGCTCTCATTTGCAGTCATCAGATATACTGACTTCCTTTACTACTTTAACATTACTCTTTTCCTAAACTCAGTAATGTGTTTATCTACCTTCCCACTCAAGAGTTGAATGTTGACTTATTTTATGTCTTCTAGTTTTCAGTTTTTCTTTTTGCTTGGACCATATACTTCTGACAGTGTATCTGGCTCAATATAAATTCCATAATTCTTTTACCTGAGGAAAATCTTTACCGGTAATTAAGTCATGAGATAGATTAAACACCAGCTTATAAATTTTACCCAAGATAGTCTGCATTTCTACTTGTGTTACAGCATGTTTTGTGAATTTGAGTCCCCAGGTACAAACATAACTTAGTAGCTGTGCTTTGTTTGCAAATATACTGGGCATTCACCAATATAACCATGTTTCAGAGTCTAATAATCCTTTGCCTTCTACTATAATAGTACTTTATCATAAGTTTGGTGCTAGTCCAAAGGCAGAAAGCAGATTCAACACTTTTAACAGTTAACAGCACTGTCACACTACTGACTAGTATTATTAGTTTTTTCAGGTATAGTATTACTGTTTTGGCTGCAGTGGTGCAGTTAGTGTTGTTGCTTCACAGCAAGAGGTTCCCCAGTTCGATTCTTGGCTGGAGCACCTTCTATGCAGAGTCTGCATGTTCTCCCTGCTGTCGAGGGAGTTTTAACGGCATGCAGGTAGGTGCGTGTGTGTGCCTTCTGTGAAGGTTGTGCACTGGTCTGGCAACTCAACACCATGAAAACTCCACTGTCAAACAATCTGCAGACTGGTGATCCACTGTGGTGACCCCTAATGGGAGGGGTCAAAAGACATTGCTTTGCAGGTATAGTATCACTGTCATTAACTGTGTAGTATTTGACTATATGTTCTTTTCCTGAACATTTAAAACCAATTGGTTCAAACAAACAATTTTCTTACTTACAGGTACAGATGAATACTTATTTGAAGTGGTATAAGGACATTGTGCATATAAGCTGGACTTAGAACATGCTACTTCAGTTAGGAAAAATGCCCATCTACAACTGTTATTTGTTGAGAAGTCTAAGGGTCACTCTGAACTACCCTCTTTCTTTAGTTAATAGGAAGTGCCCTGAAATGTATCCACAGAAAAAAATTCCAAAATGTCACTGACATTATTTGTATGTATTCCTAGACACATTTTCAAAATATGTTGCAATAATCTATTTGAGCTCTCACTAGCTTTTCTTAGTTGCATACCTTTCAAAAGCAACTAAGTAAGCCTCCATATTATCCTCACATCTGAACTCCTTTCATGGTTGTTCTGGAATTCTAGACTCCACTTTGTAGGTAGACTGCTGGGACATAAAAGTGGAAATCTACTTTTGAGGGCTTAGTAGGTGTTGATTTGCATCACTATACCTGTACTGTAGACTCTTAAAACAATATCAAGCGCCATTCAGTGACTGCACACCTCTCTTGAAGTGTGACTAGGTGTTGGTCACCACTCCTGAAAGGCAGCGGTAGAGGTTTCCAAGTTTTTTTTTTCAGTCTTTTCCCCTACTATCTGTTGGCCAAAAGCCTTGGCCCATTTATTCTCCATCACTGGGCTCAGCCAGCTAAGATGGGCCATCATTTAGATGACCATTAGGGGTGCTTTGATTTTCTTCTTTAGTTCTACTGTCCTCATGGAATGCCTGGCTTGTGGCGCCACGGGAGATGCTCAATTACTGTCCACCTTGGGTGTCCCTCACTTCTGCAAGGAACATTGCTAACAAGAAGTGCCACCCCCTTCCCTCAAATACTGGAAGTACTTTTTCCAGTCTCTGCCAGAGAAACTGCACTTCCCAATGTGTTCACAACATGCCCACTACCCTTCTCACCCACCAGGACAGGTGATTGAGGCACACCTTCTGCTACTTCCCCCTCACTGCCTGACTCCTCCTTTGCTAGGGTTGCTAACTGGACCCTGATCCCTCTACTTCATGGTTCCAGACTTATTACTAAAGTTTCATTAGCATCTCTAAGGGCCTCAGTGAGTTGCTACATATTTCTAACAGAAATCAGCATTTACATTCAGTATGCACAAGAAATGGTGTCTCACACAAAGCAAGCTACACTTAGAGTTTATTAATACAACAGAGATTTATTCTGTAATGTAATACTGCTTTTAGTACAGAATATAACCTCAAAGTGTCCCCAGAATAGAAAAAAAGCTGTCTTTTTTGCCAGTGAAAACAGTAATGTAGTGTAGAGGGTGGTCTAGTCAGATATGTTTCTTAACAATCATATTTGTTAACAAATAAAAAGGCAAGAAAAGAAACGTACTCATTTTCAAAATAGTCTGCAGTTCAACAAATAAATATAGCTTTCAAGCAGGCTTTTTCACAGTAAAAGAAATTACACTTGTATATGTTCATTTCTAAGCTGCACTCTGAAAGAGTAAACAAACTACTTACAGAAACTTCTAGAAAGCAGAGTAGATCCCAACCCAAATTAAGCTACAGTGCAAAGCAGCTTCTCCTTTGAGTAAAGTCATTTGAAACAATTAAACAGCTTCACCTTCTACCTAAGTAAGTCCAGTTGTTTTTTTCCTTTCAGTAATTAGGTCCTTTCCCTCCCAGATATACCCTCCAAGGTGCCTTATTCCTTCTGTTTTATGTGACTCTGACTAGAGTCATACCTTCTGTTTCCTCAGGCATAAAGTTTATGAATCTGTTATACTCTTGGGCACTATGCTTTAAATACCCCTGGGTGCATCTGTTCCACATTACCTACAACATCTTTGTTTATTTGGGGATAATCTCTTTAAAGGGTCCATCCACTCCTATGCTATCTGACCATTCTGGATAATCACATTTAAAAGGACCAGTCCCTAGTGCAAATATGTATGTGTGTGTGTGTGTGTGTGTGTGTGTGTGTGTGTGTGTGTGTGTGTGTGTGTGTGTGTATCTATACCTAGTTATCTATACAGATAAAGATATATTAGTTATTTTGCCCTATGCCTGCAAAACATACATAATGTCAGGGGGGGAGGGTATCATTCAGGCAGACATGAAGGTGCTGTGTGCTTTTACTGGCCTCCAGGCAATGAGGAGTTCTGCTGTCATTGCAAGGGCTACCTATTGCCTTCTAATCCAACATGCATTCTCCTCTCACACATGCTGACACAGGCTAACATTCTTGGCTTGGTTAGTCATATCTACATCTTCCCAGCACCAGCTCCACACATCATGGTATACCTCTACTATCCAGCCAATAGCATGTCATCCAAGTGACAGAATATGCTGAGAAGGAACTTCAGTCACTCCTCCTAAGATGGACACACACATCCTCCCTACCTGTGCTGTCAAGCACGGAGCCTATCATCGAACTTGGGTTTGTAGTCAGATAGCATGGTTCTACTGCATACAAAAACAAAATGCATTTTCTTCAGGAAGTAATGAAATGGAATGACAAAACAATGCAAAGTACCTTTAAGCATAATTACATGCTGCAGGGATACATGCTGCAGGGATACAGTCTTTCTTAGCAAATCTCTCTCAGCTTCTCAATAGTTTTTTCTTCTTCTCTTCCACTGGCAGAAAGGATGCACAGGTACCTTCCTCCAGGTGTCTCTCTACATTGTTACTGCTTTACTCAAACACTGTTCCAGGTAAAACATCCCCTACAGGAAACAGCAATGACTCCAAAATGGATGACTTCAGCCCTCCTTTATATATACCACTGATTGGCAACATTAATTATCAAACCTGTAAAAGCCTACTCAAACTTATGTGGCAGGTTTGTGTTTTTTTAAAAGAAGAACCCAATTTAAAGTAACTTTTTATTTATAAAAAAAATAGTAATACAGTGTTATGCACAATTAAGTACAGCAGTATTACTTACATTTTTATGTCACTTACTTCATTTTCACGTATTACTAAGCAAGAAATATCACACTATAACATGTAGACCCCCTGACTGAAACCCACACTTTCAGGCTAACTAAAAGGGCTATGAGCCTTAGGCAGACCATCTGTATTATAGTAGGTGAAGCCTTGTCTGTTCTGTAGTATGAATTTGAATGATCTAAGGATCACACCTACATTCTGTGCGTCCATCTTGCTGCCAAATTAACAGCATCAGGGGGCATGGGCTGCTACCCAAGTGAACCTATGGGAAAGAAAGAGATATTTTAGTGAAGAAGGTCCCATTTGATCACCAAGCATCCTCTTCAATAGTAGAATACTTGGTTTCTGCCCTACTCAACTCATGGTTTAGTAAACATAAGGCTCGTTCTTCCCCATTATTGGCCTTTGATAGCACTAAGCCCAGGGCCTAGCTCTAATGCATCAGCATAAACTATAAAAGGCTTGCTAAAATATTTTGATGCTAATATAGGCACCATCTTTCATTTGACTGCTTAAAAGCATTGTCTGCCTTGAGAGTCTATTTTGCTTTAAAGTAAATATTTCCTTTTTTTCATATGGACACCATGTTGGTGAATGCCTTCACTTGCTTCTAATAGCGCCTGCAATAGACCAATTTCTCACCACTTCTACTTTTTCTTTCTAGGCCTAACAATCTGCCTTCCATTTACATACCATAAATATGTTACTTCTGTCATGCTAAATTCCTCTTAGAGATATTAAAAATTACCCTGATTTATCTCTAGGTGTCTAGTACAGCCTGTATCTTACCTAAATGGGCATCACAGTCCACAAAAGGTATCATGACATCATCTATGTAAGTGACAGCATATTTAATATAGTGTTTAGGACTCTGTCCCTTAATCTCTGAAAGGTCACTGCTTTACCATGTAGCTCAATAGGAAGGCCAGTATATGGAAATAAGCATTTGTTTTCCCTGGTTTAAGCTACCAAAGGGATTTTCCAGTTTCCCTTTCTTATATCTAATGTAGATAACAAATTTTCCTACCAAAATCTTTCATTTAGCTCATTGACCATAGGCCTTGGATAACTATCAAAACTCAAAATGCTGCTTGGCTTCCTATAATCATTACAGGATCTAATTGTTCCACCACTGCATACCTCTCAACCTCTTAGCTCAAGAAATCAGGACAATGGCAAAAAAAAATTGTAGGATAATATCCACTAAAATAGGGACAGATTTTAAATATTGCTCTTATAAACTTACAAAGTTGCTAAAATTAGCGTGCATTTTCTGAAGGATATGACGTCTGAAACTTTTGTCTTATCATTATTTAGTGACTTCAATCCCCACTGGTTTGCCAGAAAATCACAAATATTATGACGAATAGACCAAAGTTACAAGGAAAAAAATCTTGACAGTTGAGAGGTTTGTGCTTTGGAAAAAATATTGTGAGGACTGCTCTACTTACTTTTGTCTCCTCTATCAAACCCATCTTAAGCAATTTGTGTATTTCCTCTTGCACACCCTTCATCTATGATCCTGGTATTCTGTAATGTTAACTTTTTCCTCATAAAATGGTCTCAGTATGGTTTTGAACCAGATTTGTTCTGGTGTGTAGTTCTGAAAGCATTTCTATTTTTCTTTACATAAACTCCATTACTTATCATGTTCTGCAAGCACAGAGATCAGTTTTCTTTCTTCTCCAGAACTTTCTGTTTATTGTCTGCACTTATTTCCATGGTTTCCTAATTTTGCTGAGATCTTATTCTTGCGTGTTCTTACTAGTCTGTCTAATTTTCAGATGGAACCTGTATTTAGCCATTTATTCTCTCGCTACAGGGAACAAAAACTAATCCCTTGTGTGCAGCTTTGAATTCACTGTTCATTGAATTTTTGTTAAACATCCCTTGTGTGACCTGTGCTCTTCCCATTTGTTTCCATATAATGGACATCACGACTTTCAGCATCGCTTGTAACTTGGTATGATGACCTTTGACTCTTATCTCTGGGAAGAAATAGCCAGGGAATTGTTATAGCTAGGCTTGTACAGGCCCTAAGGCTGATAGCCTAGTACCAACCTATGAACCTCTGTTTTCTCTTCTTTTGAAGTGTCTCTGACCATATCCTCCAGTCTATGAGAGTGCATGTTAAATAATAACCCAAAATGAATGAATCTTGTCAAGGCCTGTGGCACTTCTTTAAGTGCAAATAAGAGCTATGGTATTAACTGGTCCAAGTTTCTACCATAATTCTCAATAACATTCAGTTAAAATATTCCTCTAAGCCATCTAACTATGGGTCAGCATTAACCTAACAAAAGGGAATAGCATCAGAGTACTTATTTGAGTAGTCAAAATTAAAATGAGTTGAACCTTTTACTGAATTTTACCCAGTGGACAAATAGTATCTCTTGTAATACATTCAAACTGTACCTCTGTCATATGGATTGGAATCAAAGGATTTTTAAAGTCTGGGTTAAAAGTCATCTCCTGGCATTCAGCACAGACATTCCTAACTTCTTTCATTATTTGTGGCTGGCTTCATTAAGGCTTGGGCTGGAATCACTTGTGTACTACTTTTTCTTTGGCCTTAGTCTGCACAATTAATCAATTTATAACTCAAAGTACAAATACGAAATCAGAAACTTTGGTTCAAATTCTTTCCTTACAACTCTATTTCCCTTGTTGCCTGACTCTTGGCTAAAGAGGGATGGAGCCCAGATTGCAGGTCCGGCAACCAAGGTTCAGTTAGTAGCCCTGGCACTGGAGGAGCCACTCAGGGAAGGGGAGTAGTGAAGGGGCTTGGCCCTCTTACATTTCCCATGGTAGAGGGCTGTGCACAATCGGAAGACATTCTGAGTATGTACACTTTCCCTGGTGGAGGTGAGGGAAACTACCTCACATGCTTTGTGGTAGAGCAAGGCTACTTAAAGTGAATACCCCTTGTTGAAGCGGGAGGGAAGAGTCCTTCAAGGTCAGACCACTGTATGTCCTCTTCCCTGTGCTAAGCTAACTGCACAAAGAATATTAGGGCTGTAAAACATAGAAAAAATATCACAATCTAATCACAATCTACCCCCCCCCGATAACTGCTTAAATGATGACCCTCTATTGATCCTTGCCTTGGAGATTGGGAATGAATAGACTCACTGACCAGAAGAAGCTTATGATCAGCAGACAGCAGGGCAAAGTGAGCCAAAAAATATTTTCCCTTGTTCTGCTGAAAATATTTTCTTCCCATTGGGACATTTTATGGCTTAGCTGGCTTATCTGGAGGTCAGAAAGCACTAGAGTTTCCTCATGATCAGTCTGTCATAATGTAAAATGAACTGCCTCCTGTTCTGCTATTAAAGGGTTGAGGATCTCAATAGCTAACTCTTTGCTTATGAAAGACAACTTGTACCAATACTTTTTAGTGTCAGTTGATATTTCTAATATCTTTTTCTCTTCCTTTCCTTTATGAACCCGAGGCATAGAAATCTTCTTGTACTGTTTAAGATTCCTGTATTTCTGCTTAAAAGAAATATCATACAGCTGTGTTCAAGGTTACTTTGTCTCTCAGTATACACTATCCCTTCCTTTTTCTCTCCTCCTTTATGTTACTCTCCCAGTGTCTCAGTAAGTGAACACTAGCTTATTCATTTCTTTTGAGCCTCTCATTTGCTCTCTCTCTTTCTTGGTTTGCAAAGAGTATCTCAGAAAATATTTTTGGTTTTACTGTTTCCTTTATGTACAAATACCTGCTACCCTTTGTCTTCCCCTCCTAGAGTTTTTTGCCTTACTTTCACAGAAATGAGTTTAGAAATCTGACATCTGGTGCTGTTTCTTCTTCTTGTACTACACTAGGGAAATCTTTATTGATAAGATTTTTCCTCAGCAGAACTCTAAGATGGCCGCCAGTTAGATAGCGCATACTACAGCTTGCTCCAAGTACTAGCTAAGAATCTAACCCCATCTATGCTGCAAAAATCTACAGAAAGGTATCACCTTTAAAGAACTATTTCCTAAAGAGAGAAACAATTTTCTCCAACATCTGATCTAAAAATAACAAGAAATACACACCTAAGCTGTGTGTGGCGACTAAGCAGCACATCCTGTACATGTGCTGGGCCTGAAAATACCAACTGGGGACTACAAAAGGAAAATAAAAGAAAAATCTTGTTTTACTTAATAAAAGAAAAATGGACCAAATTGAAACACATTCATCAAAGGAAAGACTAATCTTTATAACAACTCCTGAAAAAGAAGTTACTACCAAGAGGCAGAAAACTATTAAAACACAGGCTGAAACTGCTAAACAGCATTCAGACAAAAAAATAGCAATCTTTTGACATGGAGGATTTGAAAGCAACCTTGTTACCTCTGCAAATAGAAATACAATCTTTTTTCTTCAAAACTTACAGCATTTGGAAATAACTTAGACTGAATTTTGACTAGACTAGATAAAAATGAAGCCAGAGTGCAATGAAACAAAAATAGAAGAAATGCAGAAAGCCAATACCAGTACTGAAAATTCAAAGAAATGCAACAAAAAACGATTTAAAAGCTGGAGCACAAAGAAATAATGCATTGATCACAGGCATCCCAGAAAAATATGAGCAATCACAACTAAATACTGTGGCAAAAGAAATATTTGACTCTCTTCTAGAAAACAAAGAACTATCTCAAACAATAGTCATACAAAGAATACACAGAGCATTAAGAAAATTTCAAATTCTGGATGTCCCAAGACAAATACATCTAAGAATTCTGAATGCTGCACATGCACAATTAATAATACAAGCTGCAAAAAAAAAAAGAAAATTCATTATATGGAATGGCTGTAAAATAACTTTTGCTCAGGACCTGCCTATACAAATTAAACAGCTCAGACAAGCCCAGTCACCTTTCTGCAACTATCTTGTTAGCGAAAACATCAGGTTCCAAATGAAATATTCAACGACGCTACATTTTCAACATAATGGATTAAATTATGCAATAAAAAACAATGAAGAAGCAAAAACAGCTTTTCTTGAAGCCTTTAAAGAATTACCAAAGAAATCAACATAAAAACTGTATCAATACTGTAAATACTCCAAATTTCAAAGAAGTAAACTATTTTGAACAACTGTAGCTGATAAATGCATCAAATGACAAGGAAAATCACTTAAATTATCTTAAAACTCTTCATTCCTTTGTAATCCATCTAGATGTTCTAAATTAAGGCCCTAGATTACCTCCACGACATTGCAAGTGAACTACAATGCCCAGAATCCTTTGCGACCACGAAGCAGGAAAAGGTTTGTCTATGGTGTCTCTCTAAGGCTAAAATACTTCTAGAAGTCTGTGTTTGCATAAGGAAATGAAAGTAAAGCTTATACATTGCTGGGAACCTTGGAATGGTATTTTAAGAACCAAAAAATTAAAGAAAATCACCAAAAAGATGACCAGAAGTTAAACCCAGCTCAAATTTAAAATGAAACTGTCAAGTCTTTTGTTCAAATACAATATCTTTCAAAAACTGCATAAATGTAAAATAAGTAAGCTCGTTGGTCAGTTGCTTAGTATTAGATGTCATTGAAACAAAGGAAAAAAAAACAAGACTAGTAGTTATCACTATTTAAATATGATGCGGAATCTGTTTTTTCTAAACTTGACTGCTGTTTTATTTAAAGTAAACTACACTGTGTTTTATAATAAGTTAAGCTTGGAGCACAAATTGCACACTAACATTTTATAACCTCCTAACTTTAACAATGTTTTAAGTAACTACATTGTTTTCTTTTCTTTTTGTTGCCTATGTAAGCTAGAAAAAGAAAAGTTATGCTATGCCTGTCTGAATATAAAATTATAAAGCTGTTCTGCAAAGTTAGATATGTAACCTTCAGATAGTGGCATTATATAGAATGCTCAGGCTGTATAAACAAGAGGGTTAGTAACTAAATATTTTCATTCTGCTATGTATTCAATTTCTAGTTCTTGGACAATGCTGTTAAGTATGCTGTAGTATTTTATTGCTGAGACTTACAATGTCAGGTTTTGTTTGTATTATAGTTGTAAATGTTTTTTATCTCTCTCTTTCAGTTAGTGGACTAGCGTGGGATAGCACAAGGGGGGTCTGAAAGGACTACAAAACAAGAAAAAAAAAAGAATCTAGTAATGCACATACTAATTAAATCTAAGACAGAGATAACCTTTATCCAAGAAACATATATGTTAAAAAATCAATGGGATAAAAGTATGAAACAAAGTGGGTGAAACACATTGTAGCTGCTGAGGATAGTACAGCTTCTAGAGGAGTTGCAATAATAGTTAAAAAATCATTTGATGGTATTGTAAGGAATAGCAGCTGTGATCCTAATGGCATATGGTGCTTTTTCACTTGTCAGCTACCGAGTTTTAAAAAACCTTTCTTAATACTGCCCCATGTGTCCACCAATTAACTTTTTTATATGATATATATAAAATTCTAGAGAATTTCCCTAACTATTTATACATTATAGGAGGTGACTGGAATATGATAAGCAATCCAGCAGTAGACAGAACAAACAAAGATAACAAGCAACCAGTACAACTTACTACATTATTAGCAGAAATAATAGAATATTTCAGGTTAGTTGACCCTTTTGAACTTTACAGACATGATCCATCAAATCAGTAAATTCACTTATTTTTCCACGCATCATAAGTCTTGGTCCAGAACTGACCTATTTCTAATATCAGAAATCTTTCTTAACAACACAGTTACATATAACACTGCTCCTAGAACAATATCAGATCATGTAAAGATAAGTATTTCAATAAAGTTGGGTAGCACCACACAAAGGTCTCTAGCTTTTGCGAACTGGACCTTAAATCCTAACTTATCAAAGGATAAAGAAATAATACGGGAAAGAAAGGACATAATTTCTCAGGCTAAAAATAATTTTGAGGTGTTAGATATACCATATTCAATGGGAAGCAATAAAAGTTACTATAAGGGGAATACTTATTCAAAAAGCTAATCTATACAAAAAAAACTTAACAAGGATAAAGTTGCAGTATTAGAATCAAAATAAAAGAAAATAGAGCTAGAATTACAAGCTAAACATTCATCAGAACTTGAAAAACAAATGTACACATTGCAAGGACAATTGCATGAAATTTAAACACACTACTATTCCTTTACTAAAATTAAAATTATCCATAAATATGCAGAATGGCTGCAGTCTCCTTCAAAAGCACTTGCAAGAATTCTTAACATCAAGCACTTCCCCACAAAAATAAAGTAACTAAATTATAACAAAATTATTCTAAATACAGATCAGGAAATTATAGTGGCTTTTGAACAGATATATCAAATATTATATGGACCGCATGACCAGTATAGTGAAACTCTATTATCAATTTACTGATGACAAAGTTTCCAGTACTAAATGAGTCACAAATAGATTTTCTTAAATCCCCCATCAGTGTAGAGGAAATTATTGCTGCTATAGATAAGCTGAAACCAGGAAAGTCTCCAGGACCAGATGGGAATGTTGCGGAATTCTACCAGACTTTTAAGATACAATTAGCCCCAATACTACTGACAGTTTACAAATATGTAACAAAATTTGGAATAAAAGATTTATATATCAACTCAAAAACCATATTCATACCAAAACCCAACTCAAATCTAGTAAATTTAAACTACAGACCGATAGCATACATACTGATTTTAAAATTCTATCAATGGTCCTAGCCAGTAGACTCAAAATATTGCCCTACATCATATTCATTGAGCAACTAGGTTTTATAAATAACAGACAGGTCTGGGATAACACACTCACCATTAACTCAATCATCACCTTAAAAGCAAATGATAGATGCCATAGCTATGTTCAATCAGTGGACACCTCTAAAGCTTTTGATAGGGTAAACCTAATTTTTCTTTTAAAGATACTCAAAAAATTCAGCATTCCCGATGAATATATAAACATGGTGAGGGCCCTATACAGCACTGCTATGACAATACTATATATAAATAAAAAGCAATCCAAACTTATTCAAATTATAAATGTCACAGGGCAAGGGTGCTCACTATCACCATACCTGTTTAATATTTACATAGAAACTCTCCTTCTTAAAATATCACAAACATATCACCACTTCATGAATCTTTATAAAATACCAGTAAAGTATACAGCTTTTGCTGACGATCTTAATATTTATATTGAATTCCCGAACAAAGATTTAAACAAAATAATAAACTCCATAGAAAAAGTTTCTAAAATTTCCAATCATGCCATTAATCCAAACAAGTCTGTTATTTCTCCCTTAAACACTTTAGGACACAAAGAATTCTACTTCCCCCAAACTGGAATAAAAGTAAACTATGAACACAAATATCTAGGCATCACATTTACCCACCCCCAATAAGACTTAAACAAAATCTGTTCAAAATGTGGGCAAACATTACAGAAGATATTAAAATATGGCCAAATCTTAACCTGTTACCACTCTCTAAGGTGGTTATAATCAAAATGAATATACTGCCAAGAATACTGTTCCACTTTAATGCTATAAATCAAAATATATCGAAAAACTTCTTTTCCAAGCTTGAAAATCTCTTAGGGAAATTTATTTGGCATCCAAAAACTACAAGAATAAAATACTCGAGATTGACACTATCCAAACAAAGAGGTGGACTAGGATTACCAGACTTTCAAACTTATTATAATATTAAAATGCCAGTCAAATAATACAAACTGCTAACTATGAAATATCTAACTCAGTATGGTATCCTGTTTGGAATAAAATATATCATAAACACCTAATTTCATCAGATATAAATCCTAAAGCAATGCCTTTTTTAAATTGTAAAACACTGAGGTGTCTTAAAAGGTTTCTCTTCATATAGTCAATCACACATAATTGACCGGCCACTTAAGCGAACCATTTCCATAAAACATTCCAAATATCAAAATAATGTCGAATTCGACATTTCTGGCCGCGCCACACCTTCACACCAGTGCTACCATGGGTCAAAAAGGGGGCGAGGTTTTGCCATTTGGTTATGTGGAATTCAGCTTTGGAGACGTTTGCACTTTGGGTTTCGCCCATAGTCGGATTGATAATATGAAGGTAAACCGTCTTAAAATACACCCTGTAATTATAAGGAATGTTATATCATTTCAAAAGCTGATATCTTCCCATAATCTTAAAGACACTTTGATATTTGGACAACCAATCCATTTAAACCCTAATGTTAAAGTAAGCAATACTATGTTAAATCTAAATCAATATCTACTAATAAAAAATACTACCATTTGGGACTTCTATCAAAGTAAAAACCTACCAATTGAAAATATAAGGGAAAGGTTAGCAGTAAATAAAAGTTATAACAGTAACACTGGGCAAATATTATACTTGGTTAATACAATTACTTCAACTGTCTACTTAAACAATCAAGATATGCAGTTATATCAGCAAATTATAAACATATTACTCATGAGATCTAAAATGCTATCTAAAACATATAGATTAATAAAAATTAAAAATCAAGACTTACTCCTATATTAAAAATATTGGGAAGGAAAAAATGATAAGATTACTATAGACCAATAATCTGCTGCAATTGAACTTACATTAAAATTAACCCCACTTAAAAAAAACAATTTACCCAAATTATGATTAATAACAATGCCTATCATACACCGGTCTTTCTAAGTAAAATTAATCCCTCTGTTTCTCCTTTTTGTCCTTTTGTCCTAATAGCCTAGCTGATATTCGTCATATCTTCTGGAGCTATAAGACCGTATGCAAATTATGGTGCTCGTTAAGAACCAAGTTAGAAAAAAGAGATACACCAAATCTACCCTGATATGGGAAATTGCAATTCTTCATGTATTTCATACAAATTATACATATGAGAACAAACATATCATAGTAACATTGTGTGCAGTGTTGAAATCATACATAGCTTAAAACTGGTTAGATAGGACAAAAATTACATGGGACGAATTTAAAGGAATGGCTATGAAATATGTATTAGCAAGTAAATTAATTACAAGAAGCAAAAAGAACTTTTATACTACCAGAAATATTGGAAAACACTTATAGAAATCTTAAGGTAAAATCAGTGTACAGACAAGGGACAATATGTATTTCTTCTATTTTTAACAAACATGGTGAAACATAAGAATCTAAATGCTGTTTAAATCATATTCATATTTGAAAGGATCAGATATAGGAAGTGCAAACACATTGAACATCAAAGTTGCCATCAATTGCACTCACTGTACATATTTTTTTCTTTTATCAAGGTACTGCTACGGTCAAGAAGAACTGATTATTTAAATATGTTTACCTATTCTAAGACAGACATTACTAAGACTTAAAAAAATTCTTTGAGTGGATTGTTTATTTTGCCAATGTATGTATACAGTCAAAACTACTTATATTAACTGTATAATTTATGAGGATGACTTACATTCTGCAAATGTCACTATGATGTACTGTACTTAAGATAATGTCTATGTTCCTTGCTCTATACATTTTTCTGTTGTTGTTAATGTACTATACATTTGCTAAAAAATGGTAAAAGTAAAAATTATATTAAAAAAAAACTATTTTTCCTCAGCACTAACTGGCTGCTTTGACTTCTGCATTTCAAGGGTTTCTGTTTTAGCAGGATAGAAAGGGTAGAATTCTGCTCATGCTGTGCATTTTCTATGCTTTCTACCTTCATCTCTTTGGAATACACCATTTCAAAGGATAATTCTTTCTATTTGGTTCTGATAGCCATCCAGCTGTGCAACATTTTCAGGCTGCAGTACTTTACTAGATAATCCCCTTTGCAGATTCTGCACCTGTGGGATGCTCCACCTAGGTGCATGCTAAAATACCTCATTAAATGACATTTTTTTTTCTATTCACCCGGTATATGATTAGCCAAATTTTAATACCTTTGGGAGTTTCTAACATTATCCTTTGATCTTCATTGGATTCTTACACTGTTATAAATGTTCCAGGGACTTCCTCCTCACATCTATTCTAGGTTAGGTAGATATATATCTGTAGTGTTACTTGAGTGCAAAGGCACACATACATACATATATATATATATATATATATATATATATATATATATATATATATTTATGTACAGGCAGTCAATCACACAGACACACACACACACACAAATATATATTTTATTTCAGAAAACATACATTAATTCACATCCATTTTTTCTATCAACTTTGAGTTAATACTACTAGTATTTAAAAATTGTCCATAATTTGAGGACTTTTTACTGAATTATTTTTTGCTTTGTTTGTAATTTCAGAGGCAACCATTATGAGCAATGGTAGAGGTGTGTGATATACTATGAGCTGTGGTGTTGTAAGAGTGGATCTGCAGAGGCATAACCTCAGCAGTTGGTGCTGTATTCGCAGCATACCTCCATGAGCTGGCTCTGCCAGGAGTTGTACTGGGTGTACTATGACCCGGTCTAGATGCTGGTGTGTTGTGTGACCTGCTGTCTGCTAGAAGTTGTGCCAGTATGATGATGGCCATGACTACAGGGACAGCTTCTCCTGGAAGTGGACAAGTTCACAACAGATGTTGTGTAGAATGCTAGCACTGCAGGAGTGGGATCTTACTGATCAATGCCCATGTTGGCTAACATCTGTGAATGTAACAAATAACTGCCTCTGAAGATGGATATTCACCCTTGACAGGTGAGCCAGAGAAGACATTGCATGCTCCAGTGTGTAACTGAGTCTATCCAAGTAATCACAAACATACAGTAAATGCACTCCCATACACCAGCATGTATACCATGAGATCACCCTTAGTATCACCATCATGGCTATGGTGGCATTAGCCTGTGCCTCCATAATCGCCCTGCACATTTGTAGGGTTAAAGCCACTGACACACTAATCTCAAGGGGAGGACAACAACCTTAACAACCTCCCTGTGGATCTCTGCACATTAGTGCTATGAGCAAATTAAAACATCTGTCTACTGGAGGGGCCAGCTAACTTCCCTGAGTGATAGCCTCATCAACCTATCCTCTCTCTGATGTCTGAATAACCTGGATATCCACAGCATTAGAAACTGTATCCATGGTCTGGGATGTGTGTGTCCCATTCTCTGTATCTAGCACAAATTCTGTACCCGCTGACTGTGTCAGCTCACTCTGCCATCATTATCAGAGACCACAAATCCTACAACATCAAATGGGGATAGTTCCACCTTGCTGGTACCAGATAAAAAAAATACATGTGAATTCACTAAAGGACAAAATATCCAGCACAGATTTGACACAGCACCACAACTACACATGCAACTGATATTTGTACAACTATAGGATTAAAACTAATTCCCATGACCATAACTTTTTCATGTGGTTTTAGCTGTTGAAGGGGTATAGAGGACTTGCTGTATTGCTACAGTAAAATAGGACTACATATCTGGGGCATCCACAGTGGATACTCTTTGGGGCCTGTCCAGTTCTGCTCCAACAACCATTGCTGTACTGTGAATGTCTGAGTGAGGCCAGGAACTCCTCTGTCTCTGTGAGAGGTGATGCACTCAAAAGCAGCCCACCTGTTGCCCTACATTCCCATGTCATGGCTTCTGATCTGCTGGTGGCACCATGGACAATATTGGTGGATTTGCAATGCACCATTTCATATAGTTAGTCCTATCTACTCACTGCAATCACATTGCTGACAATCTCAGCCCAAGCATGGTCGCAGTAGGGCTAGTCAGCTGCATGCATATCAAAGAGTCGGCTTCCATGAGTCGGAGGACATGGAGCATTGGCATCAAGGAATTTAGGCTTGTGAGTGAATGCATGCCAGTGTCTACTCTTTTTTCTGGTGGCCTTTTTTTAAGACATTGTTCTGTTGGTATGAAATCAGTGGCATTAACAGTACTGTTCCTACATGGGGCTTACTATCACAGCAGTACTTCTCTTCTACTTGGTCATATAGTATGCTGTATTTCTGCTAAACAGTTATTCTTTAAATAAATGTCAGGTGTCTAGGTTTACTGAGCACATATTCCCCACAAAACACTCACTGCAGTGCTGTTGACCAAGGACACATGACTATTACACTATCACCATTACAAATATTTTGCCTAATGACATATGTGCAAGGCATACAGCATTAAAACTGTATTGAACATTAGTCAGAAAATGAACTCAGAGCTGTGTCTCCCATCCAACTTAGCATGCAAGCTACTAACTGCTGTTCCCTTGCACTCAATACATCTTGGCCAACACATTTATAAGTACTAACAAACTGACATTCCTTACAGGCAGCAGGTTAAACAGCAATTAAAAGCAGTTATAGGAGAAATTAATGGATTTGTAAAAAGCAGCACTTACCTTATACAAGCAGATATATTAAACTGAATAAATTGTTTTTCAAACTCTCCCTTGGCAGGAATTAAACTCTTTCAGTGGTGTTTTCTTCCATAGCATGATGAGGTTGTGTGCTTATCATCATGCTTATATCATGCATATTAACTAGTCTGGGGGTGAGGATTATGCCAATTAGGGATCACCTCTATTATTTAACAATCATTCAGGTTGCACATTGAACAAACTTAATAAAAATTGTGCGGACTTCTTCACAATGCCATGAACACATCTGGGTCCTGCGGGCAGCACTGTGTACACATAGTTAGCCTATCCTTTTTGGGGGAATGACTTGTCATTCCAGCTTTAAGCAGCAGGACCTGGAGTCACTGTAGAGCATGTTTTCTTAACAGCATACACTGACATTGAAGACTGCCATGTTTTCACCATAAGCTGCTATTGTGAACCATAATAATAGATACCTGCATTTCCTGAGTTTGTCTTGCATCATGCAAATGAGTTTCCCAGGCAATGTCTGTAATTGTGCAACAGATGGGACACTTGACCTGATTTGGTCTCCGTTTTTCTATCAAATTCTTCAAGGTGAGATGTAATAGCTGAAGAAAGAAAAGGTAGATCTCCTTTTGGAGCACAGAGGTAGTGTGTAGAGATGACAAAAATATTTCTCCATCTACTCCAATAGGCTCCTACAGGATGGTTGTGAAGGGCCTCAATACAAGGCTGAAGCCTAAAATAGTTTGGTCCAGGCTGTCACCCATGTAGCTGGCATACCACTCACAGGGGAGCAGTGACATCACCATTATATTGACATGAGCCATTGCAATCCTGACCTCCCATGCTAATGGGAGGAAGAAATTCCACAGTCAGTACCACCTATGTACTGTAAGTAGAGTTGCTATATTAGGTACACCTTTAAACTGACACTGCATGCCATCCATAAATAGTATGCAATGCTCTTTTATGTCTATAGTTCATGAAGCTACCGAAAGGAATAGGCAGCTACACAGGAGCAGACTGGAGCACCAGAGAATGAGAGAGGGGGCAAGGTGAGTATACATGCTTATTAACATCCTGCTTTAAATAGCAACAGTAATAGGGATTCATTCCAAAAATATATACCTTTCATTCAGAGAATCATTCATTAATCCATTCTATACACTCCATATAATTTAATAATTAAACAATTAATTAAAAGAAAATTTAAAAGTGTGATTGTGAAAGAAAATAAAAAAGGCAAAGTGTGAGATGAAATAGACAATACATTTGTAAGAAGCTGAAAATTCTATCTATAAATGTTAATAGTAAAGAATATTTTCTAGGGGGATTTTAGTTTTATTTAATTGTTTAATTATTCAGTTATATGGAGTGTATAAAATGGATTAATGAATTTTTAGAGATTGTCTGAAGAAGGCTGGTGTTACCATACTATTAAACTGTGTGTTTTGGATCTACTTTGAGCTGCCATTTTTTGTTTTCAAGTTTGTCAGTGTTTTTCTATTAGTATACCTTTCATTCATCAGTGACACATCTGTGATAACTGCCATAGCTCAAAGGCAGTAGTATGACTGCTGAATGTTATTTGTGTGTTACTGCATGCATCCAGTCATATATGTAGACTAGTGGATCAGGATGTTAAGGCTCTATTCTTTCACTGATGATTCCTGTGGATGCAATTCCCCCAACCCCTCCCCCACACTTGTGTTAGCCTGAAAAATATTTCTAGTTTATTTATTCTGTCTCAGTAGTATAAACAGCATTACATGGGCCAACTATGTGAGCTCATCATTATTACTCAAGTTAACACATTTCCATATAAAATAGCAATTATTTGCTTTGCTCATCACCGGTGTGTGAAATATGCATATTTCAGCAGCATGCTTCCTTTGTATATAAACATTAGCCTCACACGTGTGCTGCATCTCTAAATCCAGGTTCATAGGTTGGTACTAGGCTATCGGCCCTAGGGCCTATACAAGCCTAGCCATAACAATTCCCTGGCTATTTCTTCCCATACTCTTTACTTCCCTGGACCCCTGTCTAGCAGGGCGACTGACATGATCCCTGGGGTGGATTTCCTTTCTCCCATCCAATCATCAAGGTTCCTTTTGAAGAGGGCCAAAGAGGCACTCTGCTTGACATGTATGGGCAGTCTATTCCAGAATCTGGGGAGTCTCTGGGTCAGGAACCTATCCCTCCAGCATGTTTTGTTTATTGTGATGACAAGATTTAGATCCCTGGAGTGTGTGGCTCTGAGGGATTGGGATTTCATTAAGTGTAGCATATCCAACAGCTCTTGTATGTTAAGCAGAGATTGCCTCAGAGTAGACGATATATGACAGGGTATAACTGGAGTTTTTTAAGGCAGTCAGCATAGGACATCTGCTGTAGGCCTGTTATTCTTTTAGGGAGGTATTTCTGCAGCCTTTTCAGTTGTTGCAGATGTCTTGAGAAGTACATATCAAATGGGGCATTGTATTCTATAATGGGTCTAATGAGGGGATGAGTACAGTGGGACAATGACCTCCTTTTTTCTGGATGAATAGCCCTTAGTGATGAGGTGTGCCACATAGAAGGATTTCCTGACTGTTGTGGAGATGTGGTTATTGAAGGTGAGACCTGTGTCCCTAAGTGTCTTATCACACTTTCGGTGTTTAGTGTACTGCCACCTATGTGATAATTCATGGGTACATGTTTTTTCCCAAAGGGGATAACTATACATTTCCTGGCATTGAGCTTGAGCCCATGGCTCTGGCACCAAGCATCTGTTTCTGTAAGGCCCTTTTGTAGAGTATCCGCATCATTCGGGGATTAAATAATGGCTCCCAGTTTGCAGTCATCTGCGAACTTGGTTAGCCAGAGTCCCTTAATGTTGGTCTGTACTTCAGAGAAGTAGATGCCAAACAAGAGAGGTCCCAGGACTGAACCCGGAGGTACTCCACTTGTCACTTGTCTGGAGCTGGATTTGGAGTCAGCTACTTTTACAGTGTGGGTTCTGTCAGTAAGCCAGTTGGCAACCCATCAAGTGATGTAGGGTTTAATGCCCAGCTTAGTAAGTTTATCTAGGATTTCAGAGTGGGTGATGGTGTCAAAGGCCTTGGCGAGGTCCAGATAGGCTGTGTGGACTGCCTTATCCTTGTCCACAGCTCTGGAGACTGATTTGAAGAAGTCAATAAGGTTCAGGAGACAAGATTGACCCTTCACAAACCCAAACTGGGTGAGGTTCAGTGTTTGAAGGTTGCCAATGTCTTTGTTTATAAGTTCCAATGTTCCATGGCCTTGCAGATCAGGCTCATCAGACTGATGGGGCTGTAGTTCGTGGGATCCAAGGTGGATCCCCCCTTGTGGAGTGGGATAACTGTAGCTGTGCATCACTCAGTGGGCACGAAGCCTGAGGTGAGGGTATGATTAAATGTGACACTTAGGTGAGGTGCCAGTTCATTTTGTAGTTCATGTAGTACACAGCCCGGGATGTCATCTGGTCCCATGGGTGCTGTATTCTTAGCTTTGGAGAGTGCGTTTTTTTACCTGTGTGGCCGTTATTACCAGAATTTGGCAATCTTCCAGTATTGAGATGGGCCATTTAGGGGGTGAGAGGGGGTTGAAGTTGGCACTGAATCGATCTTCCAGGATATTGGCAATATCCTTGGGATCAGTATATTTAATGCCATTCTGTTGTAGCTCAGAGCAGATCTGAGCATTTCCATTTAGATTCTTGACATAGTTATAGAATGCCTTGTGGTTGCCTTTGGAATCTTTGGCATTATTCTATTCTATCTGAATGGCTCATCATGCTAGTCCTCTATCTGTCAGACTGCACATAGTGATGGCTGTTGGTTGAGGTCCAGCATGCTTTTTATAAATGCTAACAGGCTTGTCATGCTTATTTCTGGGCCAACAATTCCATTATGTTTTCCTGTATCAGTATCAACATAAGACGCCCATTTTTTCATTGCATTTCTCCCCTTCCCTTTGTTGCTATTGTCTCTCTTACATATATTTTGCTGATTATTTTGTCTGTCACCATTTCTTTCACTATTATGTGCAGCAGCACAATGACGTGCACCTGTCCTATGTACACGGCCCGTTGTCCCCCTCAGGTTGTAACAGCAGCAGTACCATCACCACCACAGTCATCCAGCATATGTGGGTGCCAACCTGCCACTGTTGCCTTCACACCTCCTACTCTACCTGCATCAGAAGCCGGCAAAGCTGTGCCAAATAATAGAAGTATGAGTGGAGGTGACACCTTTAATATCCATTGGCAGCTGCAGAGATTGTGGGGGGTATCACAGGCAGTTACCCTAGAGGCTCATGCTCACTAAATGTTGTCAACACATGCAAGTTGGTCTAGCTGAATCTTCCCATGGATCCCTGCTGTTCATCACACACACTTTCCTGGCCAAATGTATTATACACAAAACCTGCACAGCAATGCAGAGTTGAAATGGAAGTTAAAACTGAGTTAGAATGGATGGATAGTAAATTAGAGGGGGTATTTTTGGAAAAAGGGAAAGGTAGTATAGAATATTAGGAAATCCTTATTAAGTTTAGAATGTTTAGTAATGGTGATAAGTTAATTAAGGGTGAATGGTAAGTTACATTGTACAGAAGTAAAATATCAGTGGAAACAGCAGCATTGATGTGTTTAAGGAAAAATGTATGTAAATGCTTCTTGGATTACTTTCGAGTGGTAATAATATATGATGGTGTTATAAAGTTAGCTTGCACCCCTGAGACATTAGCAGATGCTATTATTTTCTAGATGCTGCTTTTTAACTTTAGCCTGAATGTATTTGCTGATATCCAAGCTCTTTGTATGTTAGTTTATGTAAACTGGAACTAACTTACTAGACGGACTTTATTCAATTGTTGTTTTTGAAATGGGGTCTGAGTAATAGAGTCTTCAGATGACCCATTTCATAGGGTTTTAGGGAGAGGTTTTACATTAAGTTTATTTGAGAGATGGAGACAGTATCTGCAATTCATTAGTTTATATGTGAAAACCTGAAAGAAGAAGGTATAACCTAGAGATAAATGAGAAGCAATTGTCATTCTGTGAAGCTTGGATTTGTTAAGGGCAGATCATGCCTGTTAAACTTGGGTGACTTCTTTGAGAAAGTCACCAAAGCTCTGGATGAAGAAAAGACCGTGCATACCACCTACCTAGACCTAGCCAAGGCATTTGACACAATCCCTGACTCGGTATTATAGATATACTCTTCCAATTGGGAATTAACCCCTACATCACCAGATGGGTAGCCAATGGGTTGACCAACAGGATATATACTGTCAAAGTAGGTGACTTCACCTCTAGTAAAAGACCAGTTACCAGTGGCATAGCACAGGGATCTGTGATGGAGCCTTTACTGTTCACAATTTATTTCTCAGAAGTCCAGGCAAACATGGATGTAGTGTGGCTGACTAAGTTCACTGGTGATTGTAAACTGAGAGAAGTCATTGCGTCCAACAATGTTAATATACTGCAGAAAGTGTTAACACAAACACGTGACTGGTTCCAAACCCACAGATTAACTCATTACATCCAACTGACGCCACCAGGTGCATCTGCATTTAACTCCTACTGACGCCTGAAGGCGTCAAATATTGCTTGGTCATATTTTCATCAATACTTCCAAAACCATGCTGTGTACAAGGTTTTAAAAGATTTCATCTTATAGCTTACACAATAGCAAACTCAACTGCATTAATATTTGACCCCTGTCTAGTGCAAATAAATAGATATTAACTGTTTTATGATATTAATTTATATAGATGCAATTTTCACATTTTTCTGAATATTTCAACAAATAAGTAACACAGACAAAACTCCTTAGCCTCATATAAAAGTTTTCAGCTAGATTAATAAAATGCTGCTAACAGTATATGTGTAGTTTAAGTGCTTCCTGAGATATTGTAAGTTGTTTACAAAATATTACAAATGTAATAGTTACTGTGATTTATAAAATTTGGTTTAAAACTTAGAACATAAAGAATACTACTACTACAAAAATAGTTTGTGCTGAAGAGTTTGCAATTTATACATATTTCATAATCCCTGTGGTTACAGAGATATGAAGATTTGTTTGAAATGTGAGGACATAATTTGATTCTGTCAAAAGGCTTAGGGTCCACCCATTGGAAGTTACAGTGCAAACTTCCTGAGCCCCATTGGAGTGAATGAGTAGGCAAATGCAAAAAAAAAAAAAAATGCATTATTATTATTCCCTTTACGAAAGCTAACATGCTCCCTGTTCGGTGTACCTCACCAGACACTTGCAACAGCTGGAGAGATCACAGCGGTTTCTCAACATGAAAATACAGGGTACACAAAACAAGTCCTACATTGAAAGACTGAGAGCCCTGTCACTGTATTCGGTCTCTTACAGGCTGCTAAGGGATGACCTGTGCCTGGCTTAGAGGGCAGTTTCTGACCAGGCCCTGATGAAAATGCTCCACATTCATAAATCAAACTGCAGGAGAGTCACTCCATCCAGGGATCTTAACCTAGCCATGACACGAACAAATCACGCTGGATAGAAAAAGATACATTTCCCAGAGACTGCCTCTTCTCTGGAACAAGCTTCTCATTAATGTGAAACACAGCCCCTCTCTCTCTCTCTCTCTCTCTCTCTGATCCTCTTCAAACAGAACCTAGATCAATGGATGCATGACTGCAGATTCACTCCCGGGGTGGTGTCCATGTCCCTCATGGACAGAGGCAGTCGGCATTAATTGTCATAGACACTTACCTCTGCAAACTTTGCTCAGTTACCTACTGACAACTGAGGAAATTCTTGACAAATATGGCTAGGCTTGTAAGGGCTCTAGGGTTGTTGGCCTAGTAACCTCCTATGAATCTGAACCTAAGAATTACAGTGATGCTCCCTATCTGGATATTGACTAATAAAGTGACATTTTATTTATTGTGGTGTGTATATAAAGTAACATTGAAAAGTCTGTCTTCTGTTTCTAGGTATAAGTATCCCTCTGGCTAGTGCTGACTTAACATCGGGGGTGAGATGGCTAGATTCCATGAGCCAAGATGTCAGTTGATTAAGGACCTTCTCTATTATGATTTCAGTATGCAGTGAGAAGTTTAGAGAAGGGTCAGGGTGGAGTCCCAGATGGATATATCAGGGCTGTTGGGAATTTTCTTCTTGTCCGAGTCACAAATAGTGGTAGTAACATTATCATTTAGTTTTTGTAGTGCATCAAATATCATTATAGCTGATTTGTAAGAGTTAAGCTGAGCTCATTCTTTAAGAAGTAGGAGCAAACTGCAAAGAAATGAATTTGGAGATTGAATTTAATTTTAGTTTTTGGTGAAGAGCCAAATAGAAGGATATCATCAGCTTAAAGAACAATGGAGTTTAAGTGACACCATTCAGGTCATTAACAGAGGATGATATGAGTGCTGGGCCTAATACTTACCCCAGTAGGATAGAAGAGGACAAGGATTCTATAGCAAAGATTTGTTTACAGTGGGAAAGGTACAATTAGACAGGCACTTAGGCATACAGAAGATCACTTTAGTGTCAAACCCTAAATTTTGTAGTTTTTACATAAAAGGCAGGAACTGACTTCCTTAAACTCCCTTTTCAGGTCAAGTGAAAACCTTTGCACATATAAGACCTTTCTTCCACTGAGATATATATAAGATTTGGTACAGCATATAATACAAAGAGGTTGCTGTGACCTCTGTTAGTGTGTTGGGGGTATTTCATGACATAGTCATAATTTAGCTATAAACAAATTATTCTAAAACTTTAGTTGGGATAAAGAATAAAGATAGGCATAGGTCTGTAGTCCTGCATATCACTAACGGAGTCTGTTTTGGCCAGTGAGCACAGATATTGCATGCTTAAACTTAGAACAACACAAGTGGTTATAGAAAGGTTGTAGACTGTTTTGGGAATGGTTTAAAGTTAAATTGAACAAGTGGTAATAGAAAGGTTGTAGATACGTGTGAGGGGCTTTGCTGATTGCTCCTGTAGCTAGCATCAAGGTGGGTGGAAGAAGTGCGTATAGCCTGAAATTAAGCTTGTCTTCCAGTCTCTGATGTAAGTTTTTCACATACTTAACTATGATAAATCTAAAATAAAATGTAGGGAGATTGTTAGTTATAAGACACTTGAGGGGGTTAGCTAATCTCTAAGGCTATATATTTCATGCAACACTTAGACCAAATCACATATTTCTTACTTGCACACACCCCTATAGTGTTTGTGTGTGTGTGTGTGTGTGTGTGTGTGTGTGTGTGTGTGTGTGTGTGTGTGTGTGTGTGTGCGTGTGTGTGTGTCCGTGCAAAATATTAAGAATATTTGGTCAACACAAGATTAATTTATGAAATTTGGTTGAATCCCATTTAGTCAACTGTTCAACAGAATGAGAAACCTATTTTCCCTGGGGCTATATCAATTAATCAAAAGCTTAATTGAGTGAATCATTATTTCTCAAACCCAATTAAGTGAAAGCTCAGTTAAGGGAATGGTCATTTAAGTGAAAACTTTCTTAAGGAAAATAACCTAGTTGCCCACCCACTGACCATAACAAACATAATTTAAAACTCTGCAAAGTGGGGGCTTCTCCGCCTACACTCCCCAGTGTGGGGTGCTGCACCCCCACACTCCCCAACTAAATATACCAACTCCGAGATCGCACTATAGTGGGGAAACAGCAAGCTGCCAATGATGGACAACCACGTCCTTTCCCTGGGAAAAAAATTCCCTTAAATGATCATTCACTTAATTGAGCTTTCGCTTATGTCAGCATAACAAATAGCGATTCACTCAATTAAGCTATCAATTAATTGATACAGACCCATTTTCCCCATTCCCATTAAGTCCATGATGTAGGTATATCCTCCGTGATGGGGATGTGCCATAATAATGGGAATAGATCACCAGTAAATGACCTACATCATTTGAGAAGGGGGTTAGAGGCAGTTACTGGCAATGATGCGTGCGATGTCACTAGCTACACCCAGTTACAGCATAAAAAAAAGGTCTCCTGCCTAGCATCCAGCCCCATCATTAATAATGCTATAGGCTGCTGTGCTCCACTTCCCCAGCCATTGTTCTGGTCCCAGTCCTGCAGGATAGTGCTAGGGACACTAAGAAAAAAAAGTCATGCAGTCAGACAACTATGTTCAGCTGCGGAACGTGCATATGGGAAAAAGGAAAGTGTTACTTCATGATACCGAAAGGGATTGCTGTTCTCAAGTCAGGTAGAGATACTGTCTTTATAAACACCATTTTTGCATAATACTGTTACCAATATGGCATAATAAACTCTTTCAGAGGAAAGTGAAAGCCAGCTTGTGATTTCCCTTCAGATCCATTAATAGCCTGCTCAGCAGTGACGTTATTAATCGACCCATGCTAAGCCTGTAACCTTGATGAAGAATGAATGAAAGGCAGCAAAATAGAAGTACTACTAAGAGCCATTACCTGATGTATTTCATACTAATCATTATCATTATTTATTATTACAGAAGCCCTGGCGTTGGTGTATTACATCTACTCGGCAATCTTCTTAAAAGGGAATATTCGTAATATTATTTTAAAGAACTATATGTCTCTGAATTGCTGTACTCTTGCCAGCAGCTGTCAGCCCTGTTAAGCAACTTATCAGTTTCTCCTAAAGGTCCAGATGCCACAATTTTTTTCTTGTTCCTTATTCATCCATAGCTCTTTTTTACTGTATGGCTGGCTCTAAGAGTGGCAGAACTCTGACTGTGCCGCAGGTCAAATTGCATTGATTAGTGGATGCACCTGAGCAGTTAGCTTGGGAGGGATGAAAGTAAACAGCTGATGGTTACTAATTCAAGCCCTGATGGACAGTTTTTTCTTTGTTTTGTCCCTCTGCTCAAGCAGTATTTGAATGAAGGCCACTAGCAAATCATAAGCAATTGAAAGGGCAGGAGGATTACACATACAATGAGGTGCATTCTAGCCAGGGTGTAGGTGGGTGAAGCATATTATACATGCACTGAAGTGCATTCCAGCCAGGGTGTAGATGTATGAAACACATTACACATGTACTGAAGTGCATTCCAGCCAAGGTGTACGTGTGTGATGCATATTATACATGCAATGAGGTGCATACTTGCCAGGGTGCAGGTGTGTAAAGCATAGTACACATGCACTAAAGTGCATTCCAGCAAGGTTGTAGGTGTGTGAAGCATATTACAAATGCAAAAACTAAAAAACACAACACAGAAACAAAGCTGAAAGACTGCAAAGAGCGAAACTGGAAATAAAAACACTCTTTAATCTAAATGGTAAGTGCTTTCACAATCAAACAATTGCTTCTTCAGGCCATAAAATAATGATGCACTATTAAATAAATAGTAACACAAGTCAGAACACTTAATCAA
This sequence comes from Protopterus annectens, assembly GCF_019279795.1. Classification (NCBI taxonomy): domain Eukaryota; kingdom Metazoa; phylum Chordata; order Ceratodontiformes; family Protopteridae; genus Protopterus; species Protopterus annectens. The sequence continues at coordinate 334,063,716 of NC_056748.1, read as the reverse complement.
TTAACCAATGGAAAAAAAACATTAAAACTGTCACATGACTATAAAATAAAACAAAAATGAGAAGGATATAATATCACAATGCCTTTCAACAATAAGAAAATGTACATAAAAAATGTCAACCCAGCAAGTATCTCCTTAATTTTCTATTTTTCAGTACTGGTTTCAATGAGACCAAATCATTTAACCCAGAGTCTGTATGTGCTGTGAGTCTCAGAATCCACCATAGCTCTATACGTTCAGTCTCTAACTAAATCACCCATCCTTAAACCCTCCTGTACCACCTCCAAGACCTGAAAAAGGAAAATGTGTTCCTCACCCTTATCCTTTATATGCTTTGCTATAGCACTATATTGCAGACTTTTACGGGTACAATTAATAGTGATCCCTTATACGTTCTCTCAAGTGCCTATTTGTTTTGCCCACATAAAACATTCTATAAAACTTACAGTAGACTAAATACACCAAATTCTTTGTGTTGCAGTCTGTTACTGCCTTAATGTAACAAGTCCTTCCATTGTCACCGTGCTCAAAACTCAATGACCCATCAATCTACCTACAAAAAAACATGTGTTGCATCTACTTGTGCCTAACATATAATTTGTGCTAGTATGTCCTATCGCTTTGGGTTAACATAACCTTCATTTTTGCAATTGCTTGCTTTTGTGTGAAGTATATTACACATGCAATCAGGTGCATTCTAGCCAGAGTGCAGGTGTGTAAAGCATAGCACATGTGCACTAAAATGCATTCCAGCCCATGTGTAGGTGTGTAAAGCATAGTACACATGCACTGAAGTGCATTCCAGCCAGGGTGTGGGTGTTTGAAGCATATTACACATGCATTGAAGTGCATTCCAGCCAAGGTGTAGGTGTGTAAAGCATATTGCACAGGCAATGCAGTGCATTCCAGCAAGGGTATAGGTGTGGAAATCATAGTACACATACACTGAAGTGCATTCATCGATGTTGTAGGTGTGTGAAGGATTATTACACATGCAATGAGGTGCATTCTAGCCAGGGTGAAGGTGTGTAAAGCATAGTACAAATGCACTGGAATACATTCTAGTCAGGGTCTAGGTGTTTGAAGCATATTATGCAGGCACTGAAGTGCATTCCAGCCAGGGTGTAGATAGGTGAAGCATATTCCATATGCACTGAAGTGCATTCCAGCCAAGTTGTAGGTGTGTGAAGCATGTTCCACATGCAATGAAGTGCATTCCACCCAAAGTGTAGGAGTATGAAGCATATTACATATGCACTTAAGTTCATTCTAGCCAGAGTGTAAGTGTGTGAAGCATGTTACATGTGCAATGAGGTGCATTCCAGCAGTGGTGTAGGTGTGTAAAGCATATTACACATGCAATGAGTTGCATTCTAGCCAGGCTGTAGGTGTGTGAAGCATATTACATGTGCAACGAAGTGCATTCCACCCAGGATGTAGGTGTGGGAAGAATATTACACATACACTGAAGTGCATTCCAGCCAGAGTGTAGTTGTGTGAAGAATATTACACATGCATAGAAGTGCATTCTAGCCAAGGTGTAGGTGTTTGAAGCCTATTTGAATCCTGTTTGAAGCCTATTACACATGCATTGAAGTGCATTTCAGCCAGAGTGAAAGAACTGATAAGTAGTATACTGGAAATAACTGGAAACAACTGAAGTGAGATTGGAATGAAAGTGTTTATCTGTTAATTACCCAAACTTGTGCTGAACAGGTGCCAGTCTCCCCTTTATGGGCCAAGTCTTTTGTACTTTTCAGAATGAAGTCTACAAACACTGTAATCTGATAAATAATGCTTTATTGGAGGTTCAGAATATCTGAATACTGTCTTCATTAACAGTGCTGATAAACAATAACAGTCTGTAGAAATTCTGGAATGCAGTTTAGTAAATATATCCAAAGTTTCTGCATGTATATTCTAATTCTCCTGAATAATATAAACTGACACCATCTTTATTTGACTTGTCTTCTCTGCTGAGGCTCAAGTGTCTGTATTGTAAAGACCCTTTTACGTACAAGTCCAAAAGCTAACTCATATTCTAAATGATGGATATTTAATGTCTTCTGTATGTCAGTCCAAACTAACTACTGACTGCGTCAGAATTTTTTCATAATAATACCAAAACTCTGTAATGCTTTTCATGCCTCTTTAGCCTTGGTTGCCAAGCATTGTCTTTCCTGTGCCTTATCTATCATTCCATTGCATGTACATCTTTCCCTTGAGAAAGGAATATTCTGTATTTCTGCACATCTCATGCTTTAGCTTTCCTTTCTAATGAATTGTCTTTCCCTGAAACTAAATACATACATGAAAACCCAAATCAGGCTCTATTTCCAGGTCTATTATTCTACCTTAAGCTACTATAGTGAATTTACTAAGAATACCCTCAGGCTAACACAGAGTATAGGTGTATGAAGCATATTGCACATGCAATGATGTGCATTCCACCCAAGGTGTAGGTGTGTGAAGTAAATTACATGTGCAATGAAGTGCATTCCAGCCAGAGTGTAGGTGTGTGAAACATAATGCATATGCAATGAAGTGCATTCTAACCAGCTTGTAGGTGTGCGAAGCATTCACAACTATTATGTACTTTATTGTAGTCATGGCTTGTTTTTTGGCTTTAAAAAAAGAGGGCAGTGGATATATTCCCAGGTGAATAAAAAGGTGAGATTCCAAGAAGACTAACCTGATGACAAAAAGGGGATTTCAGGGTCCAAAATAAAAGTAAAGCATACATTGTTATGCAGCAAATGCCAACATGTTTGTGCATTTTCTAATGTCACATCACCATATCATTTTGTATTGCAATTTTCAGATGCCTTTTAAAACTGTGTGGATCATTTTCAGATGCCTTTTAAAACTGTGTGGATCATGGATCTGATTTTCTAGGTACAAGGCAGTAAATACAGCATACAACTCAGTACCTTATGTTTCCTAATCACATTTTTGATAATTTGCTTAAAAATATCATTTTGTCATTTTCTGCAGACAGTTGATGTCTAAATGTAAAGATCTGAGCTTCACACCTTAATATTTGAACAAGTCCATTTGCAAAGGAAAAAAAAACATGTTATACATTCTGTGGACACTGTAATAGAGCATATAGCTTCAGAAACTGATGTTTTAAATTGGATTTTGACTTGTGCCTGTTTTACTTCATCATTTTTCTGCAGCTATGAATCTTCATATTTCAGGTTTATATATATTGTCTTAAGTTACAGGCTTATGTGCGAGATATGTCATTGACACTCCGAGGTACAATCATTAATTTATGTCATTTTATTAAAACATCAAGTTTACAGTAGCTTGAAGAATACCTGTTTTTAGGGAGATATTAAACCTGGCATATGAGGCACACACTTCCTATTTAGGATGCAGAGGGTACAGGGGCAAATGTTTGACCAAACCCTTCCTGCAAAAATGCTTTAACTTTTCATAATTTCTCATTATTTGAATTTTGAAGACTATTATTTCATGATAATTTGTGTTCAAATTTGTGAGTGCTGATCACATATTGTCATATTTCTATTAGATTCTGCAAAAAGTAATAAACCATAAGGCTGATACCTGCTAAAATCTACATGCCAAAGTTCTGTGCAGTTCTTTACATTTTCCTGTACAACTGGTAATATCTGAATATACTGCTGCATACAAGGAAGCATCAGGTGCAGAGCAGGCATTCAAATTAGACTGAACAACATCTACAATGTACAAATTTGTGAAGTGCCATCTAAACCTTGCAGTGGTACCAAATAGTCATGATAGTCCCAATGAGGACCGCCAGCATCACAGTTAAGATATACATGTCTGAATGGCAAGAAATACCAGTGTTGTACACTGCAGAACATTGCTAAGTGAAATTATTGTCATTCTAATATTGAAAAAGCCAAATACATGGAATAAAAAAATTACAGTGCAGTGGAGCACCTGTCTGGGCTATACAGTACACAGCCACAATACAGGACAACCTCACCATGTGCCACCCACAAGGACTCTATGGTCCCTCAGATGACAACATGTATAGTAATCACATGCATTTAATTCCTGCCCCACTGCCAGGGCACAAAAGGCAGACCCTTTGATGAATTTCACCTGCCTTAACAGAGGAGCAGGAAACCACAGTGCTGGGCCAACATCTCCTTTTTTTCTTTAAGATGAAGCAAAACTACTCTATGCATCTAAAAACAAACACTAAGTATTAGCATGTCAGAGCTACCTTGTGGTTTGATATGTACCCCATTTGATGGAATACAAACATATTTCTGACAAAGACAACAGTATTAGAATCTTAAGTCTAGACAGACTTAATGTAATAAAGCAGCCATTCATTGTACTCCATCTGCTGCTACAAGGGCTAACAACAGTGTTTGCTAGGGATTTAGACGCTGGAATGCATTCTTACATCCTACTTGTGGGAGACAAATTCTATTAAAAAAAGCCAATGCAACAGGGAATATGACCCTGGAATGGTAATGTCTGGGTGGAGACAAGAAAATTAAGGATTTATTTATTTTGTTCTATTTTAGTTTACTGACAGGTAATTCCATTAGAGCACACCGTGAACAATTAGAGCTTCTAATAGTCAAGAAAAGCAACAAGCTCCCTGCTGTGAACTGACATGCAGTATATGTTTCAAACCTTATGAAGGGTGGGTACTGATGTGAAGCATATAGATTGATAGAGTCCGGGGTCAAGTCTAACACTTTACTGAACAGCATTAGCTGTCCAAGCTTGTTAAGACCATCAACAAAAAAAATCAGTCATGGAATTTTTTTATTAGATTGTGAACACTGCTCAGGTCTGCAGTGGTTATAAAACATGATATCTGATGCATAGAGTAAATGTAAACACAAGTTCAAGAATATCACTTGATACAATATGTAGATTTTGGGCATTTTTATAAATACTGTCAAGGTAAATACCACATATTTCTTTTTTTTTTTATTTTTATTTAACTGGTCAAGTGAAATGGTCTTTCTCAGGCCCTTTTAGGTGCTGTCCCAGACCACAAGAGTAGAAGTTTTTAGAGTAGACAGTCAACTAGCATGAGTTTGGAAGCTGAGAAGAAACCAGTATCCAAAAGAAGACCTGCACAGACCTTGGGAGGAAATAGAAAATTACAGACAGATAATAAAAACAAGTTAAGATTGAACTCTAGAGCTTTAAAGTGAGGATTTTAACTACTGAGCCCCTGTGCTGCCTATTTCTTTCTTTGTATTTTTCTAGGTCTGTCTTTTTTTATATACAGTCATCTCTGTTTGCATACAGATGAATTTTCATTGTGCTGAAGTCTGCAAAGCAAAGTAATTCTTACTGCAGAAGCTCTGATGTTCACGATTAGGACTGGTAAGAGTTAAGGTAAAAGTAATAGCTGAGGTTAGAAAGCAGTTTTCTGTGTGGCACGAGATAAGGATGCTTAGAGTATTAAACCAGTGTGTGTGTTAGAGAATGAAGGCATTACCTATAATAACATATGTGCAGAGGGGGTAATACATTGATTTTTACTGACTGACATAGTTTTCTACCTGACAAGCAGAGGAAAGGCTGTCAGTTAAATGCTTTCAGAGGGTAATTAAAACTAACCATGCATAGTGAATTGTGCATGCACAGTCTTTCCTTAACCTAAGATGTGTGCAGGTTTTGAAGTGAACACAGTACCACCATGCATTTTACCTACACTATTTCTGAATAGCAGGTATTCTCTGATGGCTTGTGATTTATGGACTATGTACAGCTGTTTTTGGTTTCTACCATTTACTTGCCTAAGCAATTCCACATTTTGTTAAATACCAGCTGTAATATTTCTGCATTTAGTTATCTATATTTTAAATGAATATTATTACTTGACAAACTATATGTTTTAAGTTTATCTGTTTACTAGGGTAGGATAATGTATTTCTTGTGTCAGCATACATATATATCAATGCACATAGAAAATATGATTTATATATTTTTATGTTTCATTTCCTTTCATTTATACATTTGCATGCTTATTTTGAATATTCATGCATTTTAGTATTTTTTTAATTATTTGCTACAGATATAGTAATGCTTTTTTTAATTTATGCTATCTACTGATCTGTATCTTGAGGGCAAATCATTTTCAGTTTCATATAATGTGGAAGATATGGATGTATATTGCTTAGCATTATTTTCCATTTGTGATTATCAGTTTTCACCTTTGAACTGTGACTTGTTCAGTGTCTTTGTATTTGTATGATGGAATGCAAATATCATTTTGTTTTCATGTATGTAGATACATTCACTTGTTTACTCAATGGATTTTTTTTTTTTGCTATTCCAAAACTTTGATTTGAGTATGGTATTTTTAAGTTATATACAGCAAGAAAGTAACATTTTTGAAATTATATTTATCTATATTGGTTCACACCACAGTATATATGTATACATGTGTAGTTGCTATAAGCTATCCATGTTATAAATCCAGTGGCATATTGCCTTTGTTTTTGTGGATACTGCACTACCTGGTAGGCAGCTTCTAGTACAATTTAATATGTCTGCCACAACAACTCATGATTCTATTGTTGGAGTTTAACAGTTATTGTAAATTATTGTTTTAACTGTTCAGTGCTTAGGTAAAAATAATGTAACAAGTTGTATAGTATAGTATCTAATGTACAATCATTACCACAAATATCTGTTTCAGAAATCGCATATCATGGTATTGCATGAAATGTCTAACAGTTTTGAGCAAATATTTCAAAACATGAAAAATTGCTGGTGCTACTGATGTTCTTTGTATGTTAAAGACCTCCATGTCTTACAAAATGTTTTACGAAAGCAGGACAGTTTGACCCTGGACAATTTGACCCCAGATGATTTGATCGCAATGCAATTGTATACACTTTCATGTTTAAATTGATATTTATTGTCTGTGGTAATAGTTAGTGGACAGTTTGACCCTGGATAACTTGACTCCAATTATATAAAAAAAGTTTTTAAAGTTTTATAAAAGCATTTTATTGCTTAATATTTCAATCATGATTTTTTTCCATAGGAATTTATTATTTAACTTTTTATATGTAAATGTTAATATTTAACATTTTATTTAATTTGTAAATATAATTTAATTAATAGTTTTTAAACTTGTTAACTTTAAACTCAATATTATTTAAAATTGTAAACATTAATATTATTTTAAATTAACATTAATATTATATGTACTTCAAATGCAAATTTTAAACAGTTTTTTTTTATATGTATATATATATATATATATATATATATATATATATATATATATATATATATATATATATGTAAAATTTTCATCCTGTTAGTGTGAGAAGCTACATGTTTTGTCACTCACAGGGTTGTTAAGATTAGGATATTCTGCCTACATAGTGAGCATAGCGCAATGTACTATGCTCACTACGTTTTGCCAATAAAATGAACAAAGTACATTATCTGTGCTTGAACATCCAGATTTTAAATGAGATAAGTTTGGATCTATTGTTTATGAGGAGCTCATGAATACAGTTTAATATTTATACTTGTTGACTTAATTCTGGTCCAGTTAGGCTGATCAATTTCTGTCTTGATTCTCTGGAGATAGTCATAATCTGGACTTTTCAGTCTCCTCTGAAAAAAGGGCATTTCTTCAGTTGTTAAAGATCTTATGGACACCATTTCTCAAAAATGTCTGTGGATCCAGAACACCTGGGGAATTATTGCTCTGTCTTCATCCTTTTTTTCATAGATAAGGTTATTGAGAAACTATATTTTTCACAAATGCATTCCCATCTTACAAATAATGACCTGTTTGACTCATGTCAGTCTAGTTTAAAGACAGCATATAGTCAGACTGCTGATGAACTCTTCATGGTTAGCGATCAAAGATTCCATTCCATTATGGAACCACAAAACAAAACAACCACCATATGAATATTATATGACTTTGGACTACAAGACAATATGGCCAGTAATTGATGTCAAATGTGTTGCTCAATTTTCTGTGAAATATCAGGATAATTGGGACATTCTTGAATTCCTCATATGACATGAGATGCTATATATTCTAAAATAAATATGGTACTTTGTTTGTACAAGGTTTGTCCAGTTCAGTTCTCGACTGGGTTGCCTTCTGTATGGAGTCTGCATTTCCTCCATGTGTTTGCGTGGGTTTCCTCTGGGTGCTCTGGTTTCCTCCCAGTTTCCCAAGACATACTGCAAGTGGATTGCACACAATAAATTGGCCCTAGGTGTAATTGTGTGCATGTGTATGCCTTCTGTGGAAGGATGGGTGCCAGCCTGGCAACTCAAAACCATAAAACTCTACTGCCAATTGTTCTGCGGACAGATGTTCTGCTGTTGTGATTCCTAGCAGGAAAAGTCGAAAGAAGAAGAAGATGTAGTTTCTGCAAGGTTTGAATGCTGAGTTGAACTGGGTTTGGTATAAAGGGAGAATAAGACTGAAGCTTTTAATAACATATTTGGAAGTATATGTTGAATGGCAAGGTATTTACTTGATTAGCTATTTAATTGGGTGATGAAAATTTCAGGCTGATTTATTTGATAATGATGTACTTGATTTAAAAAAATGATGGAAACATATTTCCCTTGCATGCAGTTAAAACTTACATGAAGTTTTATTAAAATGGGATTAGGGACTACATCAATGTTAGTACAACAGATTGCAGCTTTGGAGGAAAAATTCAACAGTTTCATCATGTTGACTATTTTAAAATGTGTACGAAAACTATGAATAAGCAACTGAAAAAGTCTGACAAGTAAATAATCAAAGAGAAATTGTAATTTACAAAGAAACACTGATTGTATCAAATATCATAAGAAAGACATGTCAACTGAATAAGAAGAGTCCCCAGGAGGAGACCGGGTGAAGATTCTTCATTTTCATTGGTTGGTACTACAAGTGCATCCTCCTGCACCGTAGATAGTATCGGAGCTGTGACAGTATAACCAACAGGTTGTTTTCAGAATGGAGTTCTAATAATGATAAAAACAAACAGCAGCAGCTGTGGCAAACTACTAGTGCAGGGTAATGAATGGTGGTAGTTCTGATCACTGCAATCTGAAATCCCCATGCAATATGAATGCATTCAACTAAATGTTTAAACTATATTATTTTTTGACATATCTCTTGATGAACATTTAACTTCAGTTCTCAAAAAGAGGTTTAAAATTTACATTAACTTTAATGATAACAAAATTTGATATTTGTGTTTATTCTGAAAACTGTATTTAAGGTAGTCATCAAGACCTGGAATGTAATAATTCAGAAAGGTAAAGGAAGATAATGACTGATCATTAATGGCTGAAAGTATCAGTTGTCAACCTTTTACCCATGTAATACTACAATATGTATATATATATATATATATATATATATATATATATATATATATATATATATATATATGTTTTCAGGTGCAGATGTGCTCCTAAAATAGTGTATAGAAAAAGTGCTAGGAAATTGATAATTAGGATTCAATAACCTTTTAGAGTGGTTAAAGGTTCCTCATCACTGAAATCTGTGGATAGCTGATGCTGAATGTATTTTATGTTCAGTCAAAGATCAGGATGCTATGGACATAGATGAATTTTTAACAGGTGGCTTATATTCTAAAATATTTTACTTTGTTCACACAAAATCTAAATGGTGATTTGATTTTGGCTGATTTAGTACAATGAGAGAATAAAGTTGACATTTTAATGGTATAATTGGAAGTATAATTTCAATGGAAGGCTATTCACCAGGTTTGTAGGCAAATACTAGGCTAAGTGCCCTAAAGGGCCATTTTAAGCCTAACCTATCCAAATCCTGTATTTTGTGTTCATGATGTGAAGTCCTTAACCATTATATGCCAGACCCACGACTAGCTTAGTTTGTTTTGTTTAAATGTCTTTATAATACTAATTAAAGCCAATACTGTATTTTCTCTTTGACTCCACAAAGGTACATTCTGGGGACACCTAGAGTTGCACTAATAAAGTCTGTGACTGTCAGCTACCTTACGTTTTTTTCCTTATAGCTCAAAGTGATTTATTTTATCATGCTTCTTCTCGAACCCTTGTAACACTTGATGTTGTGGATCATGCAATCCTGACTGAGTGACTTAGAGTATACACTTACCTTTTGGATCATTTGCAGATCGTGGTTTCTTGAGTTGTTTCATCATGAGTCATGTTCTGGACTTGAGGAATCAAAAGGCTCAGTTTTAGAACCATTATTATTTCTGATAAATATTTTGAACTGAAGTTATTCAAAGGAGGGAGTCTAGCTTATGCATCACATGCTTTATTGCTTCTTTGCTTATGAACCTGTGCCTGATTTTATCAGATATGAAGACTGCCTGGAATTTATTTTACAATGGATGACAGATAAATGACTAAAGCTTAACCTAGTACTGCTGTAAATACTGTCTTTATGTGAGGCAGTTTGGGTTCGGGTTATTTCATAGGTGCCTACAGCAGACACATTACCACATGAAAACACAGGCGCTGTTGATAGAGCAACTGTATTTCATAAGAATTTAGCAAATGACTGAGCAAGACTAAGTCATGTGACATCATGCATTTACAATCCCTTTGGGAATATCATGCTTGAATTAAGAATACAAAAGACTGAGATTATTTTACATACTAGGATTATCATAGAAATTATAAGAATCATAGGATATAAAATGCAACTGACTCTTGCAATTACTCCTTGACAGTTCCCACTCTTAGATTGTACTTCCTGTTTCAAGGAGACCTGGACTTGTCAAGCCAGGGATGAATTTGTGAATACTCTTCCAATTATACAGTTCCCATATGAAGGAAGATAATGCATCATACTGCTTGCTTTTGTAGGAGTTGATTACAGAGCTGAGGAATGTGCTGTGTAATGAACTTATCTCTGAACCATGATTGATTGACTGATTGATTTGCTGATGAAAATCTGGATCCCTGGTTGTGGTATTTCTAGGACTGTTTGATTTGTGTAGATACAAGAGATACAGGATCACTGGTCTCTAATGGCATGGAAAGTGAGGCATAGCATAGATCTCCCCTCAGACGTCAATATGAAATTGAATAAACACAGTAATTCCAGCCTTTTCTGGTAGCTTAGGCTTTTTAAGCTAATTATTTTCTTTGTTCTCTGCTATTTTTCTAGTTTTCTGATTTATCTATTGAAGTAGACCCCAAAGGAGGGTATTTTATTCAACAACTTGTTAAATCAACGTGGAATATAAGGGGATACTCACCTGTTTAGAGCTAGATGATATTCTTTTGGCAATTAGCTGTGCAAGTGGGACTTTCTGGCTGCTGCCATTACATGATAATCAAAGAAAAGAGAATTACCAGCCCCCAAGTTCTAAGGCATTTAACAACACACTCATTTTGGAGTAGAATATTGTCTATGTTTTATTTGGTTTGTCACCAAATGTGACAATATTTGCATTTAATTTGAGCCCTTTTTAGTAGATTAGATTTTTACATCATCATCGTCATGATCATTTCTGACGATGATGATGATGAGGTGTTTACAAGTTTAAGTTTATGCTGAAGGGCTTTAGTGTCAAAATGGGATTTGACAATGACTCCCAGTTTATAGGTTATCTGCAAACTTGGATAGGTCGTGGCTCATGGTCTGGGGATCAGAAAAGTAAATGCCAAAAAAAAACATATTTCAGCAGAGATCTCTGTGGGACACCACTTGTCACCTTTACACCCTCTGATGAGGCACCTGCTACTCAAATCATGGGGGATCTGTCTTTTAGGCAATTTGCTATCTATCCTACTATACAAAGATCTATTTGTAGTGCATTAAGCTTACTAACTATATTAACATGGGAGATGGTGTCAAATGCCTTGGCCAGGTCAAGATACACTGTGTTGTCAGCATAACCACTGTCAATGGCCTGTGTTACCTTTTGAAGAAGTTAGCCAGATTTCTCTTAAGATTTCCAAACTGCTGTGGGTCTAGCCTGATGTGATTTTTAATATCATAGTTTATGAAGTCCGTTCTAAAATATTTCATACCTTTATGATTAAGACTCATTAGGTTGATGAGACTAATTCCCATGGTCAATGGTGGGTCAACTCTTGTGGAGTGCCATCATTACTGCTGTGCACCAAACCTCAAGAGACTAGTCTAAGGATTTATAGCCAAAGAAGTGTGGCTGACGGGGCTTGTTTAGTACCATCTCTTATTACTTGGAGATCACCTTCAGTACACATTTTAGTCATGATGAGTAATCTGAGATATTCAGGGTAAATGAGCTGGGGATAGTCGTCTTTGGGGTAAAACTTTCACTGAACTGTTTTGCTAGTATATTGGCAATGTGTCCTGCATCGGAGTAGGTGGTGTCATTATGAATAATCACATAATGTACATAGATCATTTTTTAAGGTGGACATTTGCAAAATATATAGCATGTGCTATCAAACACAACACAATTATTCCATCTGTTTTTTTAACAACTCTACCATATTAAGATAATTCAGCATCACTAGCAAATAATGTAATAGTCATAATTGCATCGATAGACACATTCAGTAACTGGTCAAAGTCAGATAAATTACAGCAGTAAATAGTGTTACTTTGGATTTAGCAAGTATACATTCATTGTAATGTTTGTGACTCACTCGCTGAAACAGGCTAAGGTGGTGTCATTTGCAGCACTTCCAGACTTATAGTGTTTTTCATGCTACTTTCTAGACTCCAGTCTGGCATGAGTGCTGTCTGCTGCTTCTTAAGAGCTAAATCTTCTCTGGTTCTGCCAAAGGAGGACATATTATCAACAGGTTGTTTTTTTTTTTTTTTTTTGCTGTTTTCAGTTATATTGTGAAGTGTCTCTCTCTTGGTTTCAGAATGGGGATATTTTATCTAACCTATCCCTGTTGAACAGTGCGCCATACTGCTTGAATAACAAATGGTTGTTGTGAATGAGGTACAGCAGCATAGTAAGAAATACCACAGCTTGAACAAAGTGCTGTTTCTAGGGCTCTGCACTGTTCATTTCCAACTGTATCATCATCAGCAGCAGCCTCATGCATTGCTAAAGCTTCCTTCACTACAGTACAGTTAGTGGAATTTCTACTCCATGTCTTATCTTCATAATGTTACTCTATTTATTGCTAACAGACTTTAGAGTGATTTCAATCTTCCAAAAGCTAAACATCCTACAAGCCCTTTTATTTCAGTACTGACTAACTTGCAACACTCTCAGACTTTTTTCAGTGTCATACTAGATCCAGACATTCTCCTTTTGCTTTCTTTTACACTGCATATGAACCTTTTAAAATACATATTTTTTAGTTCTGTTACTTAACCCAGTAACATGTGCATCAGGGAAGTCTGGTGAAGACTCATCTCAAGTGAAAAACAAATACTAAATATATATCAAGTACTTTTGTCTTATAATACTGCTAGGAATAGTTTATAAAAGTTTCTAAGTCAATCTGGTGCTTAGTGAAGTTAAATGTTTTAAATACCTTAATAATATTATTATCTTCCTGATACAAAATTGCAACTTAGACTTTATTTACTGCTTTCAGATCATTCCAAAGTAATGTTATAAGAAAGGGGAAAAAACTTTTATATGCATTTATTCCACGTTTTTGTCAAGTTACCATAAAAATGCAACAATACTAGCAATGTCAGTCATAAGGTAAACTCCATAATCATTTAAGCAGTAGCTGAAAAACAGATGGAGACAATGAATATTTTGAGGAATCATATTGGCTTACATTGATTCTGATTGTATTTGGCTGTCTCATCTGACATCTGTCAGTTCATTTGATCAAAGATGCATTGTGTTTTAAGCTTTTTGTTATATGCTTCATTGACTAAAGAAAATGTATTGAATTGTGTAGTTGCTTTGGACTGTCTAACTCCAAAGGATGTTCAATTCACTTCAAGTGGTAGTTGTCCCTTTAATATAAAATATGATTCGCCTTGCTTCCTTTAAAAGGAACTGTAAAGATTTTGAAAAATGGCAACAACATTGATTTTGATTTTTATCAAATTGAATGCTCTTTACTAAGGGATTGTTTGTAAAATCAAATATACTCCTAGTGGTCTAAAGAATTGGACACATTTGAAGAATTACTTAATTTTTAAATCCAGATCTTATTGGTGAAGAAAGCAGTTATGTCATCTCACTGGCTAACATTTAAAAGTGCAAAACTAGTGAAGAATCAGTGTTGCGGTGACCCCTATGATCCTAGAGTCACACTATGCCTTGATCAGAGATGATGCGACGTGAGGTTTCCATTGTAAGTAATTACAAAATGCAAATTACCACATATGCACACATGAGCTGGTAAGTAGCCAATCATGCCATTTAGTAAGATGGCAGCAATTGACTGAGCAAGACAGAATCATGTGGCATCTGGCATGCACTAGACTTAAGGGAATATGACAGACACATTCCACTGCATATTATTCATGCCAGTATATGTCCTTCTCATCTTCCTTTCATTTTACCTTCCTAATCAACAGTGGAAATAGTCTGGAATTTGCTTCTTGTATTCAAGACCTGATTGTGATCCCTGACAACAGGCTGACACTTAACTAGTAGGTGGCAGATGTTGTCAAGAATTTTTACTTTCGCTTAATGAATGCTTCCTTGACCAAAACCTTCATATTATAATTGAACATAGCTATAATGTTTATTGCATTAGTTATATCAAGACTGGGCTTTTGCAAAAACCTTTACATTTGAGTTTTGAGGACAGATCTGTCTGTTGACTGGAAGTCATGCCCTCTGTCACATTACTCATATCCTTTGGAATCTGTACCGGTTGCCAACCACTGGCTTATCAGTTTTCAATACACTTCTTACCTTTTGGGCCCAAGACAACATTTGTCCATCCTATCTGACAAAACTTTTGGTCATTTATTTCCCTATTCAACATACCTCTCAACCTCTCAGTGCAAGAAATCTGGACAAAGCCAGATATAATGAGTAAGGGGAAAGGCACAAAAATAAGGACAGATTTTAAATATTGCTCCTATAAACTTAGAAAGTTGCTAGAATGACAGATTTGACATTATTGAATATTTTCTGAAGGATATGAAGTCTGAACCTCAAATCCATCCATCCATCCATCCTCAACCCCTTTTACCATTTTGCATACCGGGTTGGGGTTGTCACTTGAGCAGTGACAATCATCTCGAGCCAAGGTTTACACTGCCAGGTGGCTAGCCCGATGAGGATAAGGATGGATATATGGGCTTATTGATGTCAATCCTCAATGATTTGCCAGAAAGCAACAAATTTTATGAGGAACACGCCAACAATTAGATGCAAAAATGTAAATATTCTGCACAATCTGGACAGCTGAGAGATATGCTAGTCTATCCCCTCATGTCTTTTGGTGGAGGGACTGATATTTGTTCCAAAGGCCTGCTTGTAAAGCTCTTGCAGAGCATCCTTTCCTTTCTCATTGTCTTTGGAATCAGCTGCCTTCCTAGATTTGTGCATGCAGCAATGTGGCCTCCATCATGACAACCCTGCAGCATGTCAGCTACCTTCCTAGATTTGTGCATGCAGCAATGTAGCCTCCATCATGATAACCCTGCAGCATGTCAGCTACCTTCCTAGATTTGTGCATGCAGCAATGTGGCCTCCATCATGACAACCCTGCAGCATGTCAGCTACCTTCCTAGATTTGTGCATGCAGCAATGTAGCCTCCATCATGATATCCCTGCAGCATGTCAGCTACCTTCCTAGATTTGTGCATGCAGCAATGTGGCCTCCATCATGACAACCCTGCAGCATGTCAGCTACCTTCCTAGATTTGTGCATGCAGCAATGTGGCCTCCATCATGACAACCCTGCAGCATGTCAGCTACCTTCCTAGATTTGTGCATGCAGCAATGTGGCCTCCATCATGACAACCCTGCAGCATGTCAGCTACCTTCCTAGATTTGTGCATGCAGCAATGTGGCCTCCATCATGACAACCCTGCAGCATGTCAGCTACCTTCCTAGATTTGTGCATGCAGCATTGTGACCTCCATCATGATAACTCTGCAGCATGTCAGCTACCTTCCTAGATTTGTGTATGCAGCAATGTGGCCTCCATCATGACAACCATGCAGCATGTTTTTGGGGATGGGTGCAGTTTTTAAACCCATGTAAGACTGCACTTCTCTTATTTAGTTCTGTCTTCTGTCATATTTCTCTTTCCTTGCACTATTCTGTTGAGATACCCTAATACATTTTGCACTGATTTTGGTTTTCAGTTTCTCTGTAACATGCTCAGTGGATAATCATGTAAACACTAACAACAACCATAAAAAAGTGGAAAAGTGCATGGACCTACAAGATTACCACTTGCTAAATAGCAATAAGCATGCAGTACTCCACACAAGGGCTTTTATTCACACAGTGCCGTAACACTCCAAACAATTAAGCAAATTGCTTTTGCCCACCATAAACAAAACAGACTTCATCAAAACAAATGGAATGCCCTCAGTATATTTATTTTAACCCATGTGATAAAAAGCAGACCAATCAGCAACAAAATCATGATCAATACACTTGCATATTAAATTCAGTGCATTTTCATATTGAATTCAATAAATTGGAATAAATTCATTTCTTAAAAATAGATGCATTTCTAAGCAATAAATAGTAAGCCTAATATTTGCATAATATATTAGAATGAAACAAAAATAAAATTAAAAAATATCAAATAAGATAAAAATATATATAATGGCACAGCAAATGATTAATTGTAAAAAATACATACGTTTGTAGTGGGTTCATATGAAAACAACAACACGCAAAAGAACGACATTCACTATATCGAAACGAAACCATCGACATTGCAAAACATCGACACTACATTTATACGTAAGTACAGTGCTAACATGGGTCCTGCAGGGGGGAAGTAAAGGATATGATATGACACTGTACCCATACTACTTCCCCCCTGCAGGACCCATGTTAGCACTGTACTTACGTATAAATGTAGTGTCGATGTTTTGCAATGTCGATGGTTTCATTTAGATATAGTGAATGTCGTTCTTTTGCGTGTCGTTGTTTTCATATGAACCCATTTGTAGTGCATACAATTTGAAAATACATCTTACATAAATATTTGTACTTAACAACATCAATAATAATTTAAAGCATTCTAGGTGCTTAAATATATTTCGCTCACATTTAGCCTTAGGTGTGGTGCTACATTTATTGCATGTTATTTACATTACTTTGAGTATAGTATTTACCAAAAAAGTGGAATAATTTGTTTTACAGTTCATTCTTTTTCACAGTCTTGCACTTAAGTCTCCTTTAACAGTAATACAACTATCTAGTTAAACAGTGGTCTCATCTTTGACTAAGCAACAGGATCCTACATCTCAATAGGCTACATTTTGTTTGTGTTCCCATAGTGTCCATAGGTATTTACTAAGCTTAAAGTCAAAAAAGGTCACCAAGAAACTCAGCCACAACACCCATTCCTGGTGGGAAAGTAGCCCCCCCCCCCCCATGCCTGCTGAAAATTTTCAGTCAGCTATCCAGTCATCCTGTCTATTTTACAGGTTGCTTGAAAATTATTCTGCTTGACAGGTAAGGGCAGCCTAATCCAGAAGCATGTTATATGTTGTTTAAGTATCTGTCATGCCATCTGGTCTTATATATACGACAGAATAGGTCTAGGTCTTTTTCGTTTATGTTTGTTTTACAGCTTGTTCTACTGAAGTAAAGAATTTCAAAGATTGCAGGGTGAATCACAGCACAGAAAACTAAGCAAAGAACACCCCTCAGGAATCTGTATAAGCAGAGTGACCGCGCTTTTAACCTATCAGAGTAACTAGATGTTTGTGAGTTAATGCTGAAAAGTATGTAATTTACAATGATGCTCTTAATAAGGGATTAATACAGTGGGGTTATCGCTTAAGACTGACATAATTAAGTTAAGTATGTTGCATTGAGATTCTCCTAAGCACTCTTTACCTAGTGTGTGTGTGTGTGTGTGTGTGTGTGTGTGTGTGTGTGTGTGTGTGTGTGTGTGTGTGTGTGTGTGTGTGTGTGTGTGTGTGTGTGTGTGTGTGTGTGTATGTGTGTGTGTGTATGTGTGTGTGTGTGTGTGTGTGTGTGTGTGTGTGTGTGTGTGTGTACACATGCATAGATAAAAACATTTAAGCATGGACAATAATGCCCTCCTAGCCTGTTAATAAACCAAACAATTATTCCCATAATGTAAGTCTAATTTAAAGTATATTACACACATCACCTACTCTGTCAGAGAACCAATTAGTACACCTCTCATTCCTATAGAATCTTCTATATAGGTTCTCTGATGATTCTCTAGTACTTTTCGATAACCCCAAACATTCCTAGAGTTATTTTCTAAATGCCCTATATACCTGAACAACTTGCTAAATTCCAAACAGCACCAACACTAGTAAAGTAAAATATAACTTCTTTATTCCACAAGGTTCAAGAACAAAGTTTCAGTTAAGAACAAATGTAGGGTCCCATACAATACGCGCTTTAGGCTTTGCCTTCTTCAGATCATAAAAGGTTAGGAATCCCTTTCTTCTTCTTCTTCTTTCAGCTTTTTCCTGGTTAGGGGTCACCACAGTAGATCACCTGTCTGCTCATGATTGGCAGTGGAGTTTTACTGTGTCAAGTTGCTAGCCCGGCACCCAACCTTCCGACAGAAGGCACACACACATATGCACTCATGCCTAGTGCCAATTTTTAGAGTGTCCAATCCACCGACAGCATGTATTTGGGATGTGGGAGGAAATCGGAGCACCAGGAGGAAACCCACATGACCACAGAGAGGACATGCAGACTCCTCACAGAAGGAACCCCAACCAAGGATCAAACCAGAGAACCTCTTGCTGTGAGGCAGCAACACTAACAATTGCACCAACACTGGCTGCCCTTAGGGTTCCCTTTCCATTAATAAAAAACTATTAGCCAATTAGTTATGTTCTCTGAGCCATTGCCCTCTTTTTACCCTAGTAGCCTTCTATCCAATTAAAATTCAATTAAAGAAACCAGCCTTAATTTTATCCACACATAAGGCACCTGCCCTTCAGAATGGGCTTTAATGGAACTACGGTATTCAAGCCTGGTGGTCAGTCTGCCCTCAAATTAACTATCCATTTAACCTCATTCTTTTTTGTGCAGTTATTTATATCCCCTTTCTTAATTCCTTGTATAGTGCACTCAATAACTTTAAAATTAAAACTATGGATCGGATTTTCTAACACATGGTTAGCCAGAGTGTTCTTAGTGCCTTTATTTTGTATGTCCCTCAAATGCCTCAGAACTCTATTTTTGAGGGGTTGATCAGTCTTGCCTACATAATATGCTGTACATTGCAGGCAGGTAGCTAAATAAACAACATGCTGTGTATTGCAATTTGCATTGCATGAAAATGTATATTCCAAACCCAAAAGCGGATGTCGGAAAAAATTACTAGTATCAATAACTCTGCACCTTGAGCATTTCCTACATCTAAATGTTCCTTTACTTTATTTCTAGGAAAGCCATCTTAGTAGCATAATAGCCTCTTCAGATTTTTTGTTTCTGAAGACGATCTTTGGTTCCGATACTACTATATCACATATTTTCTCACCTTGCGTAAGGACAGGCCAAACCCTTATTATAATATCACACATCTGGGTACAATCATTGGTGCAGGTTAAGATGAGGCTAAGCTGGTTATTCAATGGCATGTGAACCTGTTTCTTCTTATCTTCTTCATTAGGCTCATTCCTCCTGCAATATGGTCTTCCCTTGTTTTTCCTCAAATCACTTAGCCGTTCTGCAGTTATTGACATTTCCTTCTGTCTATAGCCTCTCTAGATCAAGTGTGCTCGTAAATTGTTCTTCTCTAATTCAAATTCTGCATTATTAGTACATAGTGTTGAAATTCTTGTCATTTAATTTTCCATTATATTTCTAGTAATATGTCTAGGATGCATACTGTTTTTATATAAATCATGATTTCTCTATGTGGTCTTCCTGTGAATGGAGGTTTCTATACCTTTCTTCTGTTTCAAGATCACTAACATCCAAGAAGTGTATATTTTTCTCATAGTACTGCATAGTGAAACATAAAAAGTTGGTAGTTTGGTATAAATAGTTGACAAACAGATGAAGCTGGTAAACATCATCCACAAAACAGCCGTAAAAAACTATATTCTGTAGCCATGGATTGACTGGATGAAATATCTTTTTTTTTTTCACATTTTGAGAGAACAAGGATTGAATAACTATTCATGCAGGGGGTGCCCATGGCTACCCCCCAGCGCTGCCAGTAGATTTCTTCTCCATAAACAAATATATTAGTTTCTAGAATTAACTCAAGTAAGGAGCATATTAGCTCAATATTTATGTTCAAACTATTTGATCCTATCCCTATAGATCTAATGGCTTCAATTCCATAGTCATTGGTGATGTATGTGAATAAACTGCAAATGTCCATTGTAACCGATAATACGTATCTGTGTTCTTTAGTTTTCTCTATGACTAAGTTCAAGTGGCAAAGAAAATCACCTGTCTCTCTAAGTACTGTGGTGGTTTGTGATAGCAAGATCTTAACTTGTTTTCTACAAAAATCGACAAGGGTTCAGTGACCCATCCCCTCCCTGCCACAATTTGGCATAATGGGGGATTTTTGCCATCTTTATGAATTTTCGGTAAACCACTTATAGATATTGTAGTTGGATACTATGCGCCAAAAAATTCATAGAGTTCTTGTTTCAGTCATCCTTCCATTAACATATTAAATAGGTCATCGTTTACACCTTTGATCTTCTTTTCCATTTCTGCCTTGGTTATTTTCTTACAGGTTTTCCAATCCCTCAGCATCTGTCCCATTCCTTCTCAATACTATGAAGAATTTAGGACCACTATAGCACCTCCTTTGTCAGCAGGTTTGATTATCACTTCATCCATTTTCTGTAGCTCATGTAGTGCTTCCTTTTCTTTGGCAGTAATATTGTGAAAATGTTTGACTGGATTATCCCTTTGTCTTATTTTCTCCACTTTCATTTTTCACAGAGTCTGATGAATAAATCTACAGCTGGATGGTTTTCAGGAACAAAAGTACTAGGTTTCTTATAAGGGTTCACAGGTTGGTTAACTTGATTGCCGACAATATTTTTAGGAGACATTTCTGCCAAAAAAAATATATATATGGTTTCAAGTCCCAGTCTTTCCAATTCTGTCAATAACTTATCCAAAATAGCCGTTCTCCATTGTTTTTCTATTGCATGAAGGTGAACTAATGGTCTGTATGACTCTGGGTTTCTCCTACACCTCTTTTCCATAAAGATAGGTTTAATAAGTGCATCTCCAATCTTGAGAAAACTCCCACTTCTTAAATGATCTAGTGAATGACAGATATAATGGCCAAAGTGTTCCCAGATTACTATTATTTATTATTATTTATTTTACATTTGTTGACCGGGCTAGTCTAACTGGATATATGTCCATTTTCAGTAGAGGCCCGGGGAGAAAAGCTCCAAGATAGAACAATGAAATTAACAAGATAACAAATAAGGAAGCATTAAACAAAAAAAATCATATTTACAATGCATATTACAGGTTATCACAGTAAATTCAGCAGTGCAGAATACAGGCATAACATAGCATGCTAGTACAATCAAGATGTTCTAGAGGGAGACAGTATTATGGTTAATAAGGAAGGAATCACAGTTAATAAGTAGAAAGAGTAGGAAGAGCAAAGCATTTAGAGACACATAACTAGTCAGGCTTAGTACAGGGGCATAACCAGTGTGTTCTGAGGAACACTTTCAATTTGTTTTTGAAGCATGATAGTGAGGGAAGTGAGGGGAGTTCACTGGGGAGGAGATTCCAGACTTTTCCAACAATATTAGGGTCTATGCTATATAGTCAAAGTTTCAAAACTTCGAATCTCATATGTTCGACAACATATGAGCAAAGTTTGAAACATCAAAAATATAATAAAAAAATAAAAATAACTTACCTCAATGTTCTGAGCAGGGGGGCAAGCCCCTCCACACCCCTGCTACTTAAATATACCAACTCCGAGATCGCACTTCAGTGCAGAAAAGGGAAAATTTCCCATTCTGTGCTGTATGGAGCCATTGCTTTTCACCTTAGAACTTTTTAAAGTTAGATCATATGGTGTCAACCATATAACATTTGAACTTTAAAAGTTCGAGTAATTAATATGGACCCCACTATTACTAGTTCCTTCACCTGTCTGTTTTATTTGGGTCCAGTTTGAGTAGTTTTAAATATAATCTAAGTATGTGAATTTACCTGACTGTTACTAGGGCAATTTATTACCTCCCCAACCCACCCTTTGTGGAACCAAACTTTGCATATTATACACACACCCCTGTTAAAATGCCAGGTTTTTGTGATATAAAAAAATGAGACCACAATAAATTATTTCAAAACTTTTTCCATCTTTAATGTGATGTATAACCTGTACAATTCAATTGGAAAACAAAACAAATCTGTTAGGGGAAAAATATAAAAAATAAAAAATGTACAATAAGCTGGTTGCATACCCTTAAACTAATACTTTGTTGAAGCACCTTTTGATTTAATTACAGTATTCAATCTTCTTGGGTACACACCTGCCATCAATTAAGGAGACTCTGATTAACCCCAAATAAAGTTCAGCTGTCCTAGTAGGATTTTCTGACATTTACTCAGTTGCCTGCTACAGCAAAAGCCATGGTTCACAGACAGCTTGGGCTACAGAAAAAGCCATAGTATACAGAGAGCTTACAAAGCATCAAAGGGATCTCATTGTCGAAAGGTATCAGTCAGGAGAAGCGTATAAAAAATGTCCACAGCATTGGATATACCATGGAACACAGTGAAGACGGTCATCAAAAATGGAGAAAATATGGGACAACAGTGACGTTGCAAAGAACTGGATGCCTCTCCAAAATTTATGAAATGACAAGACAAAAACTGGTCAGGGAGGCTGCCAAGAGACCTACAGCAAAACTGGAGGAGCTGCAGGAATTTCTGGCAAGTACTGGTTGTGTACTAAATATGCCAAAATCCTCCCATATTCTTCATATGTCTGGGCTATGGGGTAGGATTGCAAGATGGAAACCTTTTCTTACACAGAAAAACATCCAGGCCTGGCTAAAATTTGTAAAACAATACATCAAGTCTCATAAAAGCATGTGGACAAATGTGTTATAGTCTGATGAGACCAAGGTTGAACATTTTGGCCACAATTTCAAAAGGTACGTTTGGCACACAAACAATACTTCAAATCACTAGAACACCACCATCCCCATGGTGACGCATGGTGGAGGCACTATCATGCTTTAGCATTGCTTTTCTTCAGCTGGAACTGGGGCTTTAGTCAAGGTGGAGAGAATTATGAACAGTTCCAAATACCTGTCACTTTTGGCCCAAAACCTTCACGCATCTGCTAGAAAGCTTAAGATGAAGAGGAATTTCATTTTTCAACATGATAATGACCCCAAGCCAAGGGTGCCCACAGGCAGGTGCACCTGGAATCGGCTGACTAGTTTTAAAAAAAGTTTTTTTTTTTTTTTTGGGCGCGTTCTTCTTTAAGAAGAAAAAAGTCCAGTCGCGGGCGTGCTGACATCATCGCTCATCGCGCAGTGCACATATTTTCAAGTTTGCAAACGGGAACTGAAACGGACGGTTTCGGGTTCGCAAGCGGGAACTGAGACAGACTTCACTGAAGATGGAGGCGGGGCACGGACAGTTTCGGGTTCGCAAGCACGATGGACGGATACTTCGGAGCGAGTGGAAACTGAAATGGACGGAAGATGGGACACTTTCAGAGTGAGTAGTTGGACGGAAGATGGGACTGTGTGTGTGTGTGTGTGTGTGTGTTCATGTGACTTAAAATGTTGTCAACTTTAAACTCCAGTGGAGGCAGTCAGGCAGAGATATTTCAAAACACAGGCTTGTTTTTAGAGATGAAATGATAACAATTGACTTTGGCTTTGCACATTGTATTATTTATATAGAACATTAGATATATCGGATCATAGGACCTTAGGTGATTACTAGACTAATTGCCCCAGCGCCCTTACAAGCCTAGCCAAGTTCAACCCATGTTCCTAAGGGTGTCTGGTTCAAGCAGACACAAAAATCAGCACCTAATTGCTCCTGTTCTCAACATTTAGTTCTTACTCCTGCAATTTTATTCTCTGAAGTTGTAGTCCTCCACAATCATCCCAGCAATCAGGCTTTAGGTTACAACTTATAGCTGCAAGCCTCAGCTATGCTTCACTTCAGATGTACACAGACTGCTTTCTTGATCTTTCTTCTAAGCACATCAAGCATGAGCTTTAAGTGGACTGTTCAATGCCAGAATCAGAAATCTTCAGGCATAACCTATAGTGTAACCCATAGTGATCCTTCCACTTGAGCAGGTCACTTTCTGATTTCCTGTTGCTAGGTTACAGCCTGTTTTATAACACAGATAGGCAATTCATGTTTCACTACTATATCTGATACAGCTTATAACCTCACTAATTATTCTGAGCATTTTAAATATATCAGTTACAGTTTATAAGCACTAAGTTCATGACATTTCACAACTCCATTGAAAAGATGTCACATTTACTTCCTTCCCAGCATAAAATCATTGTTTTTGGACTTACAGAGATTAGCTGCAAGATCAAGACAATTAGTCAGTGGTCTCAAAAACCAATCAGGGTCTAGGAGTTGTAGTTTATTGTAAGGATTGTAAGGATGAATGCCCAGCAGCATTACTTGGTGTTTCAATCCTGCTGTTTTTGCTGAAATTGCAACAGGGCATGAAATAACACTAAGTTACATCGTCTAGTTAATTGGTAGCAATTCAGGGAATAGAAGGTCCCTTTTTATAGATGAACACTTTTCCTCTGCATTGTTTAACTTGTTTTAAAAATGAATTGCTTTTATTAACAATGTATAAACAGTTAAGAACAAATTTGTCAGCTTTATAACTTTACTATCATGATGCATTCTGATAACCACTGAAAAATGTTAAATGCAACTTATAAATCAAAGACAACATACCCGAGTCTTATAAACATGGCTCAATTTAACACGTTCCATAGTTTTTGACAAAACTAGATCCCACCTTCATAAATATTAATTTCTACATGCAACCCTGGTGATTTATACAACAGTAAGATTCTCTCTACAAGACTTTGTAAAATAGGCTGGACATACATCTAAGGTGATGTTACCAGCTGTTCCCACTCTTGCTCTAGACACCTTTTCACTACACTACCTGTTATCCACATTGTCCTCCTATTTGCTTTATTGCTGTCATCTGTGCCATTATTAATATTAAAATGTCAAAAGTTTAAGCACTTTTTGTGCAGCCCACAAAATATCACACAAGACTCCCATGAACTTCTTCCAGTATACGTATTCTCTTTCACACTCCTAAAACATGTGCAAAATACCCATTGCCTCTCTACCATATCCCAGCAAAGACTTATTTGAAGTTTTCCCTCTCCAAATAATTTTCCAGTGTATGATGCCACCTGTATGCTATTCTAAGCTGCTGTCACACACTTTGTACCAGCTACCCAGTATTGCGGCTCCTTTCCAAACCAAACTTGTGCTCATCCTTTTTGACTTAGCATCATGCTAGTCCCAGCTCTTCTCTACATTTGTAAATAATGCTCCATCCCTCTTGCATCACATCTCCTTATATACCAGTCTTTCCCTTCTTCTCTCACACCTGTTGATTTATTGCCTCTGATTATTCTTGTCCAGTCTCTTCCTTTATATACCATGTCACTGCTCCAATACACACATTCTCTACTCTCCATATACTCCTCTAAGCTTCTGAAGTGCCTTCTCCTAGACCTTATTCTTTGTTTTTCACAGCTAGTCCTAGATAAATGGTGTAAACTGCTTCCTTAGTTATGCATCTTTTTTCCCTTCATTTTTGTCTTAGCCTTACCATGAGTATGTTATCCATGATGGGGTCCAGACCTGACATTTTTCCAAAGGACTGAAATGTTTCTAGTCCCTTCTCTATAACAAGCTCTACACTGCTACTCATTAAAATGTAGTTATCAGCAAACATCAGCAAATATCAAGAATGCACCCTCTCCTTCAGCTGTCCTGTGTTTGTCAGGTAAAAACTGCCTGATCTTAAAGACTTACTCCTCCATCACTAATATAAAAAAAGACCTAGGGACAGCGGGCATTATGGCCTCATTCCTCTTTCTATATTCCCTACATCAGACAATTCCCTATTCTCACAATCATGTAGGACTTGTATATCACCCACCTTAAGAAATCTTCATGTATCTTTCTTTTCTCAAAGCAAATGGAGAAAATCCAGTTGACTGTATCAAATGTCTTCCTAATGTGTAACAATACTAACCCAACACTAGTGCATTCCAAGCTATATTTTTTCTATAAATTTGGTGGGCCTCCACCAATTACTCATGGTAGACATCCCTTTAATAAAAGTACACTGCCCTTCCTATACTAAACTCAGGAACAGCTTTTTACGCACTATGCTAATACTTTGGCTGTGATTTTTAGATCTAAGTTCATCTATGAGATACACTTGAAATCATTAAATGCTTGTAACTACTGGTCTTCTTTAGGTAACACCATAATTCATCATCAGCATCAACCCCCCTTTTTCTCATTTTTCTACATGGGGTCAGGACATTATGTCACTTGTCACCATCTCTCCTTATTCAATGCCACTCTGCTACCTTCTTTGACAGTCAAGCTTGACTTTCAGAGGACTTCTCTCACACAATCCATCCACCTCTTTGCTGGATGCTCCCATTTCCTCTTGCCGCCTTCTTGTCTTTCCCAAGTCTTTTTCACCAGATTGTCATCTGCTTTCCTGCACATGTGCCTAAACCATTGTAATCTGTTTTCTTTGACCTTTTCTGCAAATGGAGCTACTTTGGCTTCCGCTCTTATGTGCTAATTCCTTCGCCTTCAGGTGCTACATGGTGGTGGGTAGAGAATAAGGCTTGAACCCTGTACCTTGGTCCCAAGTGGCAAGAGCCTGAATTCCCTACCCACCACCATTTGTAAAAATGTTGCAGGTTTTTCCCTTATACTTTTTCTGTTCCTCATAAAATCTGTGATTTCTGTATTTGTGTCCTTGCAAAGCCAGTGGTAGCATTGTTGCCTGACAGCTACATGTTCCCTGGTTTGATTCTTGGCTGGGGTTCCTTACCTTCTGTGTGGAATCTGTATGCCCTCCCTGTTTCTGTTTCCTCCCATCTTACAAAAACATGTCTGTCTGGAGTGTTTCTCCCTGGGCCTCTGCTAAAAATTAGCTTTTTTTCCAAGTCAGACTTTCCTGGTTAACAAATGTTAAAAAAATGACACTCATTTGAATATCAGACTTCATATTCTTCAGAAAGTGCATGGTAACAAAAGCTTTTATTCTAGCAATTTTCTAAGTGTACAAGATGGATATTTGAAATGTATCCCTATCTTTGGGACTGTACCCCCCCCCCCATTATTGGCTTCATCCAGGTTTTGTGCTAAGGTTGAGAGCTATGGTAAGAACTGAATTCACTGAATATGTTTGGGGGCTATATTCCCCCATTACTGGCTTTGTCCGGGTGTTTTTTGCTAAGAGGTTGAGAGCTATGGTGAGAACTGAATTCACTGAATGTTTGGGGGCTGTATTCACCCATTATTGGCTTTGTTCAGGTATTTTGTGCTAAGAGGTTGACAGCTGTGCTATGGTGAGAACTGAATTCACTAAATGGTAGCCATTTAAGTTTCAGTCTTCCTCTTTCACAAAGCAGCTAATTTGGCGTAGTGGTATGTTGCTCTGACTGCTTTGCACAGGGTCCCCTGGGTTCAAGACGTGGCAGTGAAATGTATGGTGGTAATGCAGAATTTTATTCTAGCAACTTTCCAACATTATACAAGCAATGTTTAAAATGTGTCCCTGGTTTTTGGCCTTTTGCCCCCCCCCCAATAAATGTTGGCTTTTTCCAGATTTCTTGTGCTGCAAAGTTCAGAGATACAGCTGAGTGTCGAGTAGATTTTACAAGGAGCTGAGAGCTGCAGGGGAGCAAAAGTTTAGTGCTGCTTATGTTTAGTCTGCCTGCATTGTTAATAGCACAACAGATAGTGTACTTGCTTTTGATGCTGAAGGCTGTGGGTTCTACTCCCACAGTAGGTAGATGCATTGTTGATACTGTAACTGTGTTGTAAAGGGGGTGGATGCTACAGTCCTTTTGGCAAAGATACCTAGTAACTATGAACCTGTTATCAGTTTGCTATCCATTCCCTATTGTGGTATTACTAGCTTATCATTTTTTTATTGCATGCAACAAAGGCAATTTATTCTTCAAGGGTAACAGGCACTTTATTTGTAGATTAAACAATGACATATAAAGTTGTTTGCTAGCAGCAAGCCAGCAACCTCTTTATTAGTTACAAATTTCTTTAATGTGGATTTTACTACTTCAGAGATTGTGCATGTTTTTTACTGATACTGGTGGACTATAGAAGGTTGAGTAGACTTTTTATGATGGAAATGTTCTGAATTGGGCAGTTTTGTCATTGGTGTATGCATTTTGTTTCATTGTTTACTGGAAAAATGTTCAAAACAATAAATTTAAAATGCCCTCTAACAACTGTACTGTATTGTACAAGGAATATAATGTAATACAGTCAGGAAGGTGTTTCAAAGAGCATGTGTATGTTATGTTCGAGGGGCCTATGATTTTGAAGACAGCCCAGAGTTCATATTTATCTGCCACTGGCAAAATGTATTTTCTTTGAATGTGGGTTTCAATGCTATTTCAATGCATGTGAGTTTCAAGGGCAGAGAAGATTTAATGTTGAGTCTATTTTCATTGTGAGACTGCATTGCTTTGTTTAACAGATATGTATTAGGGTTTGTGCTGTAAAATGCAAAATAAAACTTTCAAATGAAATCTAAATCATTGCAGCAGTAAAGCAGTATGCACATTACAGTGTTTATGGTAAATGGGGCAAAATAACCAAGGAATGGGACACTGGAATGGCTGCAGGGGGGAGGCTCCATTCGACCATGATTTTGTGAGGACGGGGTAGCAAACTCAGACAGCCCCGGTTGAACTATACCTCTCAGTTGTCCATATCTTTGCAGAATTAATAGATATTTGCTTCTTATTTTTGTTTTGTTCCTCATAAAATTTGTGGTTTTCTAGCAAATCATTTAGGAATGAGGTCACTAAATGACAGACATTGAGTTTCAGACGTCATGACTTTCAGAAAAATGCATGCTAATGCAAGACTGTCTTAAGTTTATACAAGAGCAATTTTTAGTAGTGTTTGTATGTTCCCCCAATATATTTGGCCTTGTCCAGATTTCCTGCATTAAGAGGTTGAGAGGTACGTGCAAATCACTTTGTAGATTAGGAATATCCAAACCTCTCAATTGTCCCCAATTTTGGCTCAAAATGTTGCTCTCCCCTAATAATCCCTCCTCCAAAATGGCAATTTTGGAAGAAAATGTGGAGGGTTTACAATTATATATAACTGTAATGATCAGAGTTATTACTTTTATTTCAGAAATGCATGTAGATGCTCTTATTTTGTTAGCTGCTTAAGTTAATGTTAATATTAAAAAGGTGTCCCTTTTTTGACAGGTTCCCAGCTGTATTGTGTGGCAACTTTATATTTTTGCATCACATTTTGGTCTGTTTTTCATAAAATTGTGGTTTTCTGGCAAATTAGTGGCAAGTCATTAAAGATTGAAGTTAGAAAATAATGGCAGACATTTGAGTTTCAGATTTTATACCCTTCAAAAAATTCGTACTAATGCAAGATCTACTACTGTTCTATTATCTAAGTTAATAAGAGCAATATTTAAAAATTGGCCTTATTTTTGGGCCTGTGTCCCACTTCTAGTTCTATGTATGGCTTTGCCCAGATTTCTTGCTCTGAAGTTGAGAGGTATGAGTGTCAGAGCCATCACTGTCAGCCAGAGACATTTCAAATTATGACATACTTATTGCACCCACCCCCCATTGTAGTGGCTCTGGATGTGTCCAAGGAAGGCAAGGAGCAGTTATGCAGTGTAAGTGTGCAGAGTATACCGCCATCCAAGGTAGATCACAAATACGACTGTGGCTTTTCATCTGTCCTTGATTTTGCAGAATGTTCTGGTTTTCTATCAGATTTTTATACTGTTGATTTATGCTTCTTATTATTCAGGAACTGCATGCTGTCACAGTGCCCTGTTGCTCTGTTTAAGTAGCCATGGTTTAATGAACATCAGGTAAGCTTGTCGGAGATTGTAAGATGCAAGTAAGCTTTAGTAAGCATACTGTTAAAGAATTACCAGCATTGAAGGCCTTTTTGTTGTTGCCATGCAGAGAATATTTACATAACTAGATAATGTATAAGCCTTGGGTATTGAAATGCATATGACAGTATTTGTAATAAAGGACAGGATTACAGTATTTTCAGAAGCTCATTACATTTTATTGGAGACCAGTGTCTTATAGCAGTGTCTGTGTGTTAGTACACTTGTAGTTGGGTGGCTTTAATGGTATATGGTAAATAAGCATTGCTACCTTACTTAAAAGCCAAGCCCTGCAACAACTAGGTAAGCTCCACACTGAAGTCAAAACACAATAGCTCTGGTGGGTAAATGTACTCTGCAGTAATCAAAAAAGGCAAATGTTTGAAATAACTACAGCTTATGTGCAAACACAATAGGTAGTGATGAAACAATGCTCTGCTAAAAATGCTTTAATGCTCCACATTGCTGAGCTGCAGATCAGTTATTATCACTGGCTACCAGGATTTCACCCACTTCAGATCAAGCACGGTGCCGTTCAGTGCAACCTTCCCAGAACTAATTCAAGTTTGACCAGAATTATTTGGTGTGTGTGTGTATAAGAGGGAGGTAGCATACCCCTCAGCTGTCCAGGTTTTTGCAGAATGTCCAGATTTTTGCCCCATATTCCTCCTAAAAAGGATTGAAGTTGCTAAATAATGAGAAACATTTCAGTTTTAGACGTCATATCATTTAGAAAAATGCATACTAACACAAATCCTGTTATTCTTGCAATTTTCTAAGTTTATGAGAGCCATATTTATAATCTGTCCCTATTTATTTTAGGCTTTGTCCAGATTTCTTGCACTAAGGTTGAGGCCTTGAGGGGTGTGGTATTTTTGTGTGAGAAAGAGAGAGAGAGACAGTGAAATGCCCAAGTTAGAGTTAGCAGGTGGACTTTATTTTCAAGTGCATTTTCAAGGAACTGTGAGTTTTAAGGTAAGTGAAGTTTACTGCTGCTCATGCCAAGTCTATTTACAATGTGCAACTGTTTTGTTTAGCAAATGGTATCTCTATTGTGGTATAAAGTTTTAAAGCTATGTTAGTAGCACCAGGGACGTCGGGAGGCATACGTACTGTACTGATTTCAGTACAACTTTTTTTAGAAGGGGGGGTAGCTTTTAAAAAAAAAAAAAAAAAAAACGTACATATTTAAAGGGTGTTGGCTCCTTTAAGGAGCATACCAGCCAGTCGGAAGTGAGCTCACATCATGTCCGGCTGGCTGCAAGCGGGAAACAATGAGTTGGAAGGCAAGCAATGGATTCGCAATCTGAGTTGGAAGGCAAGCAATGGATTCGCGAGCGGGAAACAATCGCAAATTGCGATTACAATCGCAAATGGATTATCGCTGAGTTGGTGGAAGCAAGGGCATTCACAAATGGATGGAAGGCAATCAACAATTAAAGTAAGTGAAGTGCATTCACAAATGGAGTGTGTGAAGTAAGTGCATTCACAAATGGAGTGTGTGAAGTAAGTGCATTCACAAATGGAGTGTGTGAAGTAAGTGCATTCACAAATGGAGTGTGTGAAGTGCGTGCATTCACAAATGGAGTGTGCGTGCATTCACAAATGGAGTGTGTGAAGTGCGTGCATTCACAAATGGAGTGTGTGAAGTAAGTGCATTCACAAATGGAGTGTGTGAAGTAAGTGCATTCACAAATTGTGTGTGTGTGTGAAGTAAGTGCATTCACAAATTGTGTGTGAAGTAAGTGCATTCACAAATTGTGTGTGTGTGTGAAGTAAGTGCATTCACAAATTGTGTGTGTGTGTGTGAAGTGCATTCACAAAGTGTGTGTGAAGTAAGTGCATTCACAAATTGTGTGTGAAGTAAGTGCATTCACAAAGTGTGTGTGAAGTAAGTGCATTCACAAATTGTGTGTGAAGTAAGTGCATTCGTGTGTGTGAAGTAAGTGCATTCACAAAGTGTGTGTGAAGTAAGTGCATTCACAAATTGTGTGTGAAGTAAGTGCATTCACAAATTGTGTGTGTGTGTGTGAAGTAAGTGCATTCACAAATTGTGTGTGAAGTAAGTGCATTCACAAATTGTGTGTGAAGTAAGTGCATTCACAAATTGTGTGTGAAGTAAGTGCATTCACAAATTGTGTGTGTGAAGTAAGTGCATTCACAAATTGTGTGTGTGTGTGAAGTGCATTCACAAATTGTGTGTGAAGCGGCGGCATTCATTTGTAATGTGTGGCAAGCATCTACAAATTGTGTGTGAAGTAAGTGCATTCTGGGTGTGTGTGTGTGTGTGTGTGTGTGTGTGTGTGTGTGTGTGTGTGTGTGTGTGTGTGTGTGTGTGTGTGTGTGTGTGTGTGTGTGTGTGTGTGTGTGTGTGTGTGTGAAAATGCCCCCATACTATACCTGCTGGCTATAGGTGTTCAGGCTCAAACCCTGTACCTTTGCTTCAGGGTAAGAACAGCCTAAAGTCCCTAACCACCACCATTTCTGAACTTTGTTCAGATTTGCTTTTCTAATGGTTGTGAGCTATGGTGAGAACTGAAGTTGCATTTCTCCCATTATTGTTTTGATGTTTGTCCAGGTTTTTTGTGCTAAGGTGTGAAGTGAGAACTGAATTTGTATTCCCTCATTATTGGCTTTGTTTGTCCAGGTTTTTTGTGCTAAGAGGTTGAGAGCTATCTAAATGATAGCCATTAAGTTTGTCTTCCTATTTTTTTCAAACTGCTGATTTATGTTGCACTGACTATAGTGTATATGGTTCTGGGTTCAAGACATGCATGGTGATAACACAGCATTTTATTCTAGCAACTTTTCAAAATTATACAAGCAATGTTTAAAATGTGTCCCTGTTTTTTGGGCTTTTGCCCCCCCCCCCCCCAATAAATGTTGGCTTTTTCCAGATTTCTTGTGCTGCAAAGTTCAGAGATACAGCTGAGTGTCAACATTTTACAAGGAGCTGAGAGAGCTGCAGGGGAACTTATGTGGAGTCTGCTTGTACTGTTAATAGCACAACAGATAGTGTACTCGCTTTTGATGCAGAAGGCTGTGGGTTCTTCTCCCACAGTAGGTAGATGCTTTGCTAATACTGTACTGTGTTGTAATGGGGGGGGGGGTGGATGCTGTAGTCTGTTTTGGTGAAGATATCTAGTAGTAACTATGAACCTGTTATCAGTTTGCCATCCATTCCCTATTGCAATATTACTAGCGTATCATTGTTTTTAATGCAACATAGGCAATTTATTCCTCAAAGGCAACAGGCACATTATTTGTAGATGAAACCATGAAATATAAAGTTGTTTGCTAGCAGCAGCCTCTTCATTAGTTACAGATTTCTCTAATGTGGAATTATGTAGATGGCTTTTACTAGTTCAGAGATTGTGCGTATTTACTGATACTGGTGGACTGTAGAAGTTTGAGTAGACTTTTTATGATGGAAGGTGTATCAAAGAGCATGTGTATGTTATGTTCGAGGGGCCTATGATTTTGAAGACAGCCCAGAGTTAATATTTATCTGCCACTGGTAAAATGTATTTTCTTTGAATGTGGGTTTCAATGCTGTTTCAATGCATGTGAGTTTCAAGGGCAGAGAAGATTTAATGTTGAGTCTATTTTCATTGTGAGACTGCATTGCTTTGTTTAACAGATATGTATTAGGGTTTATGCTGTAAAATGCAAAATAAAACTTTCAAATGAAATCTAAATCATTAAAGCAGCATGCACATTACAGTGTTTATGGTAAATGGGGCAAAATAACCAAGGAATGGGACATTGGAATGGCTGCAGGGGAGGCTCCATTATTTTGTGAGGGTGGGGTAACAAACTCAGACAGCCCTGAACTATACCTCTCAGTTGTCCATATCTTTGCATAATTAATAGATATTTGCTTCTTTTTGGTTTGTTCCTCATAAAATTTGTGGTTTTCTAGCAAATCATTTAGGAATGAAGTCACTAAATGACAGACATTGAATTTCAGACGTCATAACCTTCAGAAAATGCATGCTAATGCAAGACCTGATGTTCTAGCAACTGTCTTAAGTTTATACAAGAGCAATTTTAGTAGTGTTTGTATGTTCCCCCAATATATTTGGCCTTGTCCAGATTTCCTGCATTAAGAGGTTGAGAGGTACGTGCAAATCACTTTGTAGATTAGGAATATCCAAACCTCTCAATTGTCCCCAATTTTGGCTCAAAATGTTGCTCTCCCCTAATAATCCCTCCTCCAAAATGGCAATTTTGGAAGAAAATGTGGAGGGTTTACAATTATATATAACTGTAATGATCAGAGTTATACATTACTTTTATTTCAGAAATGCATGTAGATGCTCTTTTTTGTTAGCTGCTCAAGTTAACAATGTTAATATTAAAAAGGTGTCCCTTTTTTGACAGGTTCCCAGCTGTATTGTGTGGCAACTTTATATTTTTGCATCACATTTTGGTCTGTTTTTCATAAAATTGTGGTTTTCTGGCAAATTAGTGGCAAATCATTAAAGATTGAAGTTAGAAAATAATGGCAGACATTTGAGTTTCAGATTTTATACCCTTCAAAAAATCCGTACTAATGCAAGATCTACTACTGTTTTATTATCTAAGTTAATAAGAGCAATATTTAAAAATTGGCCTTATTTTTGGGCCTGTGTCCCACTTCTGGTTCTATGTATGGCTTTGCCCGGATTTCTTGCTCTGAAGTTGAGAGGTATGAGTGTCAGAGCCATCACTGTCAGCCAGAGACATTTCAAATTATGATATACTTATTGCACCCCACCCCCCATTGTAGTGGCTCTGGATGTGTCCAAGGAAGGCAAGGAGCAGTTATGCAGTGTGTGTGCGCAGAGTATTCCCCCATCCAAGGTAGATCACAAATATGACCGTGGCTTTTCATCTGTCCTTGATTTTGCAGAATGTTCTGGTTTTCTATCAGATTTTTATACTGTTGATTTATGCTTCTTATTATTCAGGAACTGCATGCTGTCACAGTGCCCTGTTGCTCTGTTTAAGTAGCCATGGTTTAATGAACATCAGGTAAGCTTGTCGGAGATTGTAAGATGCAAGTAAGCTTTAGTAAGCATGCTGTTAAAGAATTACCAGCATTGAAAGCCTTTTCGTTGTTGCCATGCAGAGAATATTTACATAACTAGATAATGTATAAGCCTTGGGTATTGAAATGCATATGACAGTATTTGTAATAAAAGGACAGGATTACAGTATTTTCAGAAGCTCATTACATTTTATTGGAGACCAGTGTCTTATAGCAGTGTCTGTGTGTTAGTACACTTGTAGTTGGGTGGCTTTAATGGTATATGGTAAATAAGCATTGCTACCTTACTTAAAAGCCAAGCCCTGCAGCAACTAGGTAAGCTCCACACTGAAGTCAAAACACAATAGCTCTGGTGGGTAAATGTACTCTGTAGTAATCAAAAAAGGCAAATCTTTGAAATAACTACAGCTTATGTGCAAACACAATAGGTAGTGATGAAACAATGCTCCGCTAAAAATGCTTTAATGCTCCACATTGCTGAGCTGCAGATCAGTTATTATCACTGGCTACCAGGATTTCACCCACTTCAGATCAAGCACGGTGTCGTTAAGTGCAACCTTCCCAGAATTAATTCAAGTTTGACCAGAATTATTTGGTGTGTGTGTGTATAAGAGGGAGGTAGCATACCCCTCAGCTGTCCAGGTTTTTGCAGAATGTCCAGATTTTTGCCCCATATTCCTCCTAAAAAGGATTGAAGTTGCTAAATAATGAGAAACATTTCAGTTTTAGACGTCATATCATTTAGAAAAATGTATACTAACACAAATCCTGTTATTCTTGCAATTTTCTAAGTTTATGAGAGCCATATTTATAATCTGTCCCTATTTATTTTAGGCTTTGTCCAGATTTCTTGCACTAAGGTTGAGGCCTTGAGGGGTGTGGTATTTTTGTGTGTGAGAGAGAGAGAGAGAGAGAGAGAGAGAGACAGCGAAATGCCCAAGTTAGAGTTAGCAGGTGGAATTTATTTTCAAGTGCATTTTCAAGGAACGGTGAGTTTTAAGGGAAGCGAAGTTTACTGCTGCTCATGCCAAGTCTATTTACAATGTGCAACTGTTTTGTTTAGCAAATGGTATCTCTATTGTGGTATAAAGTTTTAAAGCTATGTTAGTAGCACCACAAGTAGAATACTTGCATCTTAATGTAGAGGCTTGAGGTTTTATTCCTACAGCATGTACATTTGTATGCTGCAGTCCTGAGGATGTCCTCCTTTGGATGAGATGCCTAATAACTATGAACCTGTTTTTCAGCTTGCCATCCATTTTCTATTGCAATATACCAGCTTACCATTTTTTAATTTAACATAGGCAATTTATTCTTTGACGGCAGCAGGCACTGAATTTGTAGATTAAACACTGAAATATACAGTTGTTTTCTAGCAACAACCTCTTCATTAGTTTCAGATATCTTTAATGTGGAATTATTCAGATTACTTTTACTTCGGCAGAGATTGTGTGTATTGACTGATATTGGTGGATTGTAATGAGTGGCCTTTTATGGTTGAAATGTTCTGAATTGGGCAGTTTGTCATTATTGGTTTGTATGTTTTGTTTCATTGCTTACTGGAAAAATGTTCAAAACTATAAATTTAAAACACACTCAAACAAGTGTTGTTGTATAATGCAAGGGATATCATTCAATTATATATTATGATTAATACAATCAGGTAAATCAAATAACTTTTGCATGGCCCTAACAGTGTGCAAGGAGCCTATTGCTTGAAAACAGTTCAAAGGTAAATAACCTGCCACTGGCCAGATGCATTTTCTTTGAATGTGGGTTTCAATACTGTTTCATTGAATGTGAGTTTCAAAAGTAGAGAAGCTTTAATGCCAAGTCTGTTTTCATTGTAAGACTATTGCTTTGTTTAGGTTTAGTAAATGTCTATCAGTGTTTGGGCGATAATGTTTGAAATAAAAGTTGTAAATTAAATCTAACTGCCTGTAATCATTGTAGAACTAAAGCATAAAACAGTACGCACACAGAGATTTGAGCAGTGTCTATGGCAAATGGAGAGAAATAGCCAAGTAATGGGACTCTGGAATGGCTGTGTGGGCGGGGCTTGGAGTGGGTGGACTTGGACGGGGCTGTGTTGGCAGGGGGCGGGGAGAGCTATGTGGGTGGGGCTCTGGGTTTGCACCCCCTGCAAAAAATCCTGCGGGCTCCCTTGCCCCAAGCATACATC
Source organism: Protopterus annectens (assembly GCF_019279795.1). NCBI lineage: Eukaryota > Metazoa > Chordata > Ceratodontiformes > Protopteridae > Protopterus > Protopterus annectens. The sequence continues at coordinate 334,026,256 of NC_056748.1, read as the reverse complement.
CAAATCAACAAAAGAATAGCTTCACCAGAGGAAAATTAAAGTTTTGGAATGGCCCAGCCAGAGACCAGACCTAAATCCAATAGAAAATCTGTGGGGTGACCTGAAGGCTGTGCACAAGAGATGCAATCGCAATCTGACAGATTTGGAGCACTTTTGGAAGGAAGAGTGAGCAAATATTGCCAGGTCAAGATGTGCCATGCTGATAAACTCCTACCCAAGAAGACTGAATGCTGTAATTAAATCAAAAGGTGCTTCAACAAAGTATTAGTTTAAGGATGTGCACACACAACGAAGTATTAGTTTAAGGGTGTACACACTTGCAACCAGCTTATTGTACATTTTTTTATTTTTTATATTTTTCCCCTAACAGGTAGGTTTGTTTTTCAATTGAATTGTTTCATGCAAATTTGTGAATTATTATAGGTCACCAGCACTTTACTTTTGTTGTCTGCACTCCCACAATGGTTATATGTTTCATAAGTTCGTAGGTTAGTACTAAGCTAACTGCCACATTAAAGGTGGGAAAAGTTTTGAAATGAATTATTGTGATCTCATCGTTTTATATCACAAAAACCTGGCATTTTAATAGGGGTGTGTAAACTTTTTATATCCACTGTATTTGTATGCCTTTACTCATACCACATACTGTGTATCTATGAAATAGTTTCCTATTATGCTCAATATCTTTACATAAATTTTCATTTGTTTGTTGATCTTGGCTCAAATTATGTTTAATTTGTCTGTCCAGCTTGTTGAATTCAGTTTTTAAAGTTATGCCATTTTTTTTATACTTTTGTCACTCACCTTAATCAAATATCTTGTTTGTTTGGAAGTGTATCATCTTTACCTTGTGCATTTAGATCCTGATGTTGATTTTGTATTATTACTATTTTGTTTCTATTCAATTTCTCTTTCAAAATTTGCCACATAGCTTATGCAGCTTTTCCACCAAATGCATCACTCCAGTTATTTTTGCAGAGTGACTGTTTTGCTTTTAAATAGTCCCCTTATTAATCTTCTGTGCATTGGTAAAGATTTCAGTTCGGCAGAATTATCTAGCAACAATTTAATCTTTATAACCCCATGATCGCTGTACATCAACAGTGGTAAAATTTGACATGAAGTAATAATCATTTCCTTAGGAACACAATGTCCATTCCCTTGCAGGCTTTTTTTATAATCTGAAGCAATTGTTGTTCCTGAACATACATTGTAAATAATTTCCTCAGTAATGTTGTTGAGTCAATATTATTCCAGTCATTATTATTTTTTTCTCTTTTGTTTCATGCAAATTTGTGAATTATTATAGGTCACCAGCACTTTACTTTGGTTGTCTGCACTCCCATAATGGTTATATGTTTCATAGGTTCATAGGTTAGTACTAAGCTAACTGCTTTTGTGAGCTATATTAAGCCTAGCCAATTATCCCTTGTGAGACTCAAACACTGCACCTTGTGTTTGTAAGGCAAAACTCTTTTGTTTCATGCAAATTTGTGAATTATTATAGGTCACCAGCACTTTACTTTGGTTGTCTGCACTCCCACAATGGTTATAATGTTTCATAGGTTAGTACTAAGCTAACTTCTTTTGTGAGCTATTTTAAGCCTAGCCAATTATCCCTTGTGAGACTCAAACACTGCACCTTGTGTTTGTAAGGCAAACACCTTAACCATTAGGCCACCCTCCCAACCCTTTCAGGGTTGTCTTAATTGTCACAGTTACACAATCTCCAGTATTGATGTTATCACTGAACATGTAATAATCACAAGTCTCATAACAATCTTTTATCCCTATCATAACACGTCTACCTGATGTTTTTGTTAGAATGTCTGTTATAGTAAAACATTTATATCCTGACAGAACTGGTTTCCAGTCATTGTTCTTTAGCCATGTTTCACAAACAAGCACATCAATCTTGTAGGAAAGTAGTACATTTCCCAGGTAAAATAAAATATTGCTAATATTCCTGGCATTAACAACCGTTAGGGATGCATCACATATTGCTATTTGTGAACAGTTAAATTTCTGAATTAGCAAAAATCCCATCTTGTGTTAGTCAAATATTGCAATATGCTGCAAAAGTTATCTTCCCTTGTTTTAATAAATGATTGTGATCCCATCTAAACACGAGTAACCAGAATTAGAGTTGGATTCTCTACACTCTACACATTTTTTTAAAATTGGCCATTTTTTCCATGTAGGTATGTATCCTAAACAATCTTAACACATGTACAAGCTATGCTATCTAACTGGGCTGTAAGTTCCCTACTAACAGTTAGAGAATCCTTGCATAAGAGATCATTTGTACCGACAAGAATAACAGAAGCTCCGTACTTCCTTACATTCTGACACCAAGACATTCTAACGCCTTTTACATATTCTGTATTTTTGCTCCTGGTAAGCAAAACGCTGTTCAATGTTCATTATCTTCTCTACAAATGTAAGCATCAATTCATCTAGTAATTAAATCTGCAATTAGAAGTATATAATTTCTTAGCAGATCTGAACAATCAGTAGATATATGCATGGTCATAAAACACGCACTCAAGACTCAAATGTGAAAGAGCAAATTAATTTAAAAAGCTCAAAAAGCAAACTGTGCACTTGGAAAGAAAAATGATGCTTCATATCAGATTCTAGCAAATATCATTTTTTTTTCAATATTCACACTAAATCTTCACATCAATGTGATATGTCTAAGGACATTAAGATCCAACATTATTTCACTGTTATTAAAAAATCAAATACAATATCTGATGGATAAGTGAAAAAATATTGAAACAATAACATTACTGCACAGAGGACAAACTGTGACGACTAAAATATAAAATGTTACATATGTTCCAGACTAGTAAATGAAAAATAAATCTACATTACTTTGTACTTCTATTAATTTTTTTATTTGTTAATTCTAACAGAACTGGTTCTCTGCAGTTTCTTTTCAGCCATGACCTAGGCGGAAAGGCCAAGGCCAACTACAGTCAAGATGTTTTGCTGTGGTGAAGGGAACCAGAACACTAATAGAAAACCCACAATGACACTTGGACATCCTGCAGACTGCATACAGACGAATAAATATCAGGACCAAGCTGTTAAACTGAGCGTTGATGGCAAAGTCGGGGCCATTGTTTGACTTTGCTTCCCACTCAAACTAAAATGTCTTACATGTTTAATAGCTTATGTATGCATTTTTTCATTGCTTCAGTATTAGAATGTTGCTATAATAAACAGTCGATAATTTACATATTCTGATTTTGTAAATGGCAGAAGCAAATCTAAAACAATTAACTACAAAGAAGAACCACTGCTATTACTGGTAAAATAAGAGAGCTTTAATAATTATTAAAAAATACAGAGTGAGCACTTTCATCCATAGATTATATCTGACAAAGTCTGCAGTTGAAAGTGGGTCCTCTGTATTCTTGCTTTTTTATGGTTCTTAAATCTCTCTGACTTTACTGGTACCAGAAACAGTTTTTAATATTTTGATTTTATTAGCACTGTGGTCTATGAAGCAGCATGTGGTTCTACCTAAAACAGTATCAGTAATGGCCAACTGGAATCAAAACCTTAATGCATACTGCATAGTAAGTAATGTCTGTGCAATCAGAGATGAGAAGTGTGATTCAGAAAACACAGTGCACAGCCCCTTGTGTGGTTGAAAAGAGCTGTGAACCATAAGAAGGGAAGTGTACTACAAAAGGCAAACCAGATATAGGTGCAATGTATTACCATTGCCTACAATGATGCCCACAGTGGGCATACATCTATACTGTAAATGAAGTTGCAGGCATATTGCATTGAGGATAGAAGTAGCATATTCACATACAAGGGTGCATATAATTATCCCTTCTACAGGAAACTGCAATTCTGCTGTAAGATACATAGCTGTGCATGTAGGTTTAACCTCAGTAAAGCTGTGTAATGCAGCATCATATCCTAAAACACTGGCCAATAAAAGAGAATTGTCTGTTCCCTTAACAGCCAAAGCATGTTCATAGGTTTATAGGTGTTTACTAGGCTAACGACCACAAAGACCTTTTTAAGCCAAGCCATGCATCCGAAATCTCTGACAAGTTCTTGTACACTTGATAAGTGTAAGCAGGGGGTTGGGAAATGAAACATTTATAAGCAAGGGCCTGGGAGATGAACCATTTACAGGTTATCTGTGTCCATTAGAGACATAGGTGACAGACCAGGGATGAATTTCCTGTTCCCTATCCAATTATCCAAGTTACACTTCAGTTGGGTTGGGGAGGAACTCTGCTTCACAAGGATGGGGAGCTTGTTGCAGAGAAGGGATAGTCTTTGGGATACATACCTGTCTCTCCAGCAGGTCCTATTTATGTCACAGGCAAGGTTTAAGTCTGTAGAATGGGTAATTCTGGTGCTGTTTGTTTTGCAGATATGCAGGAGGTCCATCAGAAGTGGGATGTGGCAATGGCTTGTATGCCAAGCATAGATCTCCCCTCAACAGCCTGTAGAAGACAGAATACAGGGATAGGGCCTTGAGGTGAATGAGGATGTACCTGACCAGGCATCTGCAACAACTAGAGCAACCTCAAAGGTTCCTTACAAAAGAATACAAGGTACAACAAACCTGCCTTATGCAGAGTACCTTAAAGCCCATTCCCTCTACTTAGTCCCTATACACTGCTGAGACGTGATCTATGCCTGGCTTGCAAGGCATCTGCAAACCCCATACTTATGAATCTCCTACATATCTATAAGCCAAAGAGTACTAGAGATGCAAGATCTAGGGACCTAAATTTTGTCTGTGACATAACCAGAACACGCTGGAGAGACGTGTCACAGACACTGCCCCTCCTATGGAATAGGCTTTGAATCCATGTGAAGTTTTGTTCATCTATTACCCAGTCTAAGCACAACCTAGACAAGAGGGTGGGGGGATAGGAAATTTACACTAAATCTGTCAACCATGTCCCTTTTGGACAAAGGTAGCTTAAAAATGCCTGGCCCTCAATGTCTTATTTGGAAGCAGGACATCACTATTATTTCAGGAAAACTTGGCTGGGCTTAGAAAGGCCCCTTGAGTCATTAGCCTGGTAACAGTATATGAATCTATGAAACACACACACACACACACACACACACACACACACACACACACACACACACACACACACACACAAATAATCAAGAGAATAAAGAAAATCTGTAGTGAATTGAAACAAGCTAAAACAAGATAAGATATAACTTAGCTTGCTGAAGGATACTGCAGAAAGGAACAATGCTGATGCACTGAAAACAGCAGTGACAACACACATCCAAGTATGGGACTAAAATCTCTGCAGCAGAATTCATAAAATGAAAATCACAAAGATGTAAAGTACTCTGAGCACAAAAGCAGAAGGATAACATGCTCCGCTAGACCAAATTCATCCTGGGAACCCAACCTTCTGCCATCTCAGACTAGTCAGCAAGGATGATTGGGTATTGACAAGGGGACTGGGGATTGGTGTTTACCTCACAGACACAAGGTAAAAAGTTTGATTATCACTTTTAAGGATAACTAGCTAGGCTTAAAATGGTGCCAAGAGCAGCTAGCCTAGTACTTACCTAGGAACTAATAGTAGGCATGTTCTGTTTAGAGGGTGGGCTAGACCCAATGGTTAATGTCTTCACCTCATAGTTACAAGGTACAGAGTTTGATTCTGACCTCAGGTTATTGGCTAGGCTTAAAAATGGCTCTTTAGGGCAGCTAGACAAGTATTTACCTATGAGCTCACCAAATACATTTGGCAAAGATCAGCTAACTAAAAGTAATTTTTTATACATTTGTATTGTAAATAACTTCAAGAGTTAGTGGCTTTAGAATTAGTTATGATATCTTAGTTGGCCAGAAGGACTCAAACAGTCTTTAAAGAAGTGGGTCTTAATAGACTGAACCATGTCCATAGCATAGATCTACATCTAAAACAAAGCATATTTCCAGGTTGGGATGAGGCAGGTCTGGGAAAGTTTTGGGCAAACACTAATAGAAGGTCCCATAGTACAGGGAGTGTCCCCTGACCCTCTCAGCTACATGATGCATGGTCTCTTTTATAGTGGTAAACTTTCTCAGCTGTCAGAAAACCAGTGCATCCATATGCTTGATTTTTGACTGAGAGTATATGTTAATGACTCCGTTTCCTCTCCCAACTCTTGCTAGGTTGTAGCCCTTGTCTTCTACTGACCTTTGCCTTGGTGCTCTGAAGAATATGAACACATTTGTAACCCATTAAAATATGTCGAGTCACAGCTTGTCAAATGTAGATATTGCAATTAATTCAGTAGGAACACCATGCACTACATGAAGACCCATAACTCCCATCTACAGTGGCTTGCTTGAAGACATATAGCAATCAGATCACAGCAGAACTGCACAACATAGTGCATTGTATAGGGAGTGTGATAAGAGACCTTGGGACACAGATGGACAGTAGTCTCTCGTTTGATAATCACATCGCCACAGTAGTCAGGAAATCCTTCTATGTGGCACACCTCATCACAAAAGGTTTCGCATTCAGAAAAAAGGAGGTCATTGTTCCCCTCTACTCATCACTCATTAGACCCATTATAGAGTACAACACCCCTTTTGGTATGTAATTCACAAGACATCTACAACAACTGGAAAGGCTGCAGAAATACCTCACAAAGAGTATTACCGGCCTTAAACAGATGCCCTATGCAGACTGTCTCAAAAAACTCCAGCTTTACTCTGTCGCATATCACCTACTCAGAGGTGATCTCTGCCTAACATACAAAGCTATGTCAAACCCAGAGCTGTTGGACATGCTCCAAAGTCCCAATCCCTCCGAGCTACATGCTCTAGGGACCTAAACCTTGTCACCACAATAAACAGAACATGCCGGAGGGATAGATTCCTGTCCCAGAGACTTCCTATACTCTGGAATAAACTACCTATCTATATCAAACAAAGCTCCTCATTAGCACTCCTCAAGAAAAATCTTGATGATTGGATGGGAAATAGGAAATTCACCCCGGGGATCACCTCTGTGGCTCTGCTCAACAGTGTCACAGGAAAATAATTTTCTTGGGTGGCAAAAGCCAGGATACCTTTTTGGCTGGGCTTGTATAGGCCCCAAGGCCGATAGCCTAGTGCCTACCTATGAACATACTTGAGCTTGCCTTGTAGTGAGGATAGATGATAATGGATCCAAGCTTGCACATACCTGAGGATTCAGATCATTATTCAGACACTAGAAAGAAGTAGTATTTATATCAGTGACAGATACTGACAGTGCACTAAGACAATGCTGATTGCATGAGAACTGTGACACCCTGGTGCAGTCAAGAGGACCCATATGCTGGTAGCAGTATAGGGCTTTTCACAAGCTAGATAATCATAGTGAGGCAAGCAAGCACAATGTTTATCAGGCAGCCAGAGTACACAACAGTCAGACCTCTAACTCAGGACACAGAAGTATGTGTCCATCAATATGTAAAATATGCACATGCATGACACTTGAAAAAAAGGCGTAATACACAACCTTCATGACAGCCCTCGAATTTGCTAAGGTGCAGATGTTATATGGGAACACACAGTATGATGTACAACATATACATACATACAGATCACCTTGCTCTGTCCTGGCAGCAGATGTATATGGGGTGCCAGTGGCCAATGTGCAACAGAAGCATATACAAGCATCATCTCTGTATTATCACTACCAGAACTTAAGCAGTTACACTGCAATGTATCCACATCATACTGTAGGCAAATCAGCAGAACATAAACTATCACTTCACTGACGAATGGCATCTTCACTGTCTGTGGCATGTTTTATGTTCAGACACAGAGTGTGCATAAAATGATGCTTGCACTTGATGGTTGTACATTGCTTAGTTACCGTACCCTTTAAACCCAGATACTAAACTATACGCAGCAGCTGTAGTGTGTAGTACTCAGAAGAAAGTACATAATGTCAGGCTGTTGTTCAGTTTATGCAGAGCCTGACTATAATAAGACACCCTGACTCAAAACCCCTACTGGTATAAATGTTTATGCATAGACTAAGTATACACATTTCATCTGCATAGAGCAGCAGTCAGCAGAGGGTATAGAGCACCTATGCTTCTTGCAGTGCATGTGGCTCCTATGAAATGCCTAACAAATGGCATTACTGTTAACATTAGCCATTTACATGCACCATACTACACTACAATGGCAGCTCATGTGGCAAGGCAGTAAAACCAGACTCACAAGATAAACAAGGACATGGACAGTAATCATTCCAAACCTTACACACGTGACAGTCTTGCTCTGCCCATGCTGGTCAGTGTTCTTTAATTGCCACAACACCTGCACAGGGTAATGTAATAGTAATAAATGGCCATAACACCTGCAAGGTAATGTAATAGTAATAAATGGCCATAACACCTGCACGGTAATGTCATAGTAATAAATCACCGTAACACCTGGAAGTGTGAAGCTATATATATATATATATATATATATATATATATATATATATATATATATATATATATATATATATATCAGAAAATAACTGTGGATTGATACATGCTAAATGGCTTTAGCTAATGAAGCAGGAAATTAAATAAGATTAAACACTGAACAAAAACGGCTACTAGAGCAAGGCTTATTAAGGAATGTGAAACATAAGTCACAAGACAAAAGAGAATAATACCATGTTTGAGGACTATTTCTTTATTCTTTTGCTAGTATTTTATAAATTGTACTAGGTTGCATTTTTTTCTTGGACCACTTAGTTTGCCTTTACATATTCCAAATATTGTGACCATGGCCCTATCAAAATATCTTCAAGTCCATTTCCATCATTAAAATGAAGATGTGGCTAGTTTTAATCTTTTTGGATATTTATCTCTGAGCAGACAGATAAATATTTGGGGTTCTAGTACAAATGTTCAAGTCCTAGCCACTCGAAGACCATTGGCTTGAAGCATCTTGCAGCTCCTACAGACTGCTGCTCATATTTGAACTTGAACACAGCTTCAGGCAAGCAGCTGCAGCACCTTACTGAGCATATTATTCAAGTTCAAGTGTAGTAAGTGTGGCAACAAATGAGTGCAAGTGGGGAGGGTAGTACAGATTAGGACAATGATTGGGAAGGGGACTTACAGAGAGAGAGAGAGGAGTGTAGGTTTAGGGGCCAATCAGGAAATTTAGGTTTAGGAAGGGGTTGGAGTTTTAGATTCACAGAGTGATCAGGGACTTCAGAGAGAAAATAGTGATATTAGGGTTAGGAGTGAGGACTCGGAAAAGGAAATGTGTGGGAGTTTTAGGTTTAGAGCTAGGGCTATGTTAAAGCTGTACAGTATCATAGGGCTGGGTGATGGGAAATAGAGCACTTGCCTTTTCAAGGAAGTGGCACCAAGGAAGTTTGCTGTGAGCTACTGGCATACCTGTAGTAGCAAATATTTCTTTATTTCTTATGAAAAGTGAAGAAATAGTGTATTCAACTGAAAATTTTCTAAGAATGTTTTTATTTGCTGTTCTGCACAGGTGTAAGTGATTTGCTCTCATTTTTATGTCCAGGATATTTAAAATTACATTTCTTCAAAAATTGTGAGAAAAGACTTGGATAAGTTTTGTTCACCAGTAGGCTTTCTTGTTTCTACTTTTTTTCTCAAAATCACACAATAAAAATGTGTATTCAGCTTTTCAGATATAGATCAACAAGAATCTGTTGAATTAAAACTAGAAATGAAATTATAATTCATTATTAATTTCATATAACATGTTTAGCATTTTAAAGTAAGGTTTGCGGAACTCAATGCTAAGACATTCTTAAGAACAGGGAGTACATTGAAAACCTATAAATATACATTTATCTGACCTGAAGGTACATCATGTGACTACTGAAATGTAAATAAGGGGATTGGAATCAGTGATTCTTCAGATCTGTGGGTTCTAGGTCATTAAGTCTTGCCACTGTACCACAGAATGTTTCATTATCTTACTGGTCAGAAGGATAACTGTTCAAATTTGTTGCGCCTGAGTGAGAGTCTCGACTCTAAGAGGACTGGCTTAACGATGACTTGTGGAGAAAACACTCACCAGATAAAGAAATTTATTTTTTTATTTTTCAGTTCAGACTGAAAGTCCTGACATGGACATGATGAGAATAACACAAATATGGAAGTCAACACTTTTATTGTAAGAAGAATTTGTACTAGTATTACAATTAAGAGCTGCAAAACTGTAATATGCTGTTTCCTGTTTACTTTTATACCATTTGACTTGAACAGCAGTTGTAATTCTAAGCTAGTTTATTTCAGTTTTAAATATTCAACATATAATCTTTTGGCACAATTATATTGGTATTTTATACATGCAATGTATTATTTCATTAAGACTGGTGTTCTTTTAGTTTATTGATGCAGGTTTTTATGTATGCATTCAGTTACTTATTCTACATATGAATTTAGGATTTTTGGAATCTAGTGTAATATTTATTATTTTACCATTTTATAGAATATTTTAATGAGCTATGAGTATTTTTTGTATGATTAATTAATGATACAATTCATCTTGCATTGGTTGGAACCACTGATTTTCTGAGGGAGGTAATACTTTGAATTTTAATGAAAGTTTTACTTGGACAAAGTAGGATCGTGTGGCCTATTCAATTATATAATTAATTGTATAAAAAGGAGTGTGCCTGAAGGAATTTTAGGTCCAATGAAGTCCTACACAGAGTAAGGTGGGATGAAAGTATTTATGTTCTTTGTACAATACACGAAACTTCTCAGTCATTTGCTATTTGAATAAAGTGGAGTGTTTATGACATTACATTTTCATTTGCTTTCTGTCTTGGCTGCACTTGGTTTCCAGAGGTGTTTTGCTGTACGTGTTTTTTTTTTTTTTTGGCTTCTGGATTCTGTTTTACATTCTTCTGATTGAATATACAAAAACTTAGAGCAAATGGAAGGTTTCACTTGGAACTGTGACTCGACATTTCTGTTTCCCCAAAATTGGTTGATGCAGCCGTGGGAACTCAACAAGACATACAGGGCCGAACTGGTGAACTTACTAGACTCAGTTCCATTAACCCAGTGTGGCCTGGGGATAACTCTGCTTTTGATAAGCATACAATGGATTTTAGACAATCTGGTCCTTTTTGTGGAATTTCAGAAGGGGTTTAGGCAAACTGTTCCTCAAAAACCATTTCAGGTACTTTTAGACAAAATAATGTAGCAGGAGAGATAACTGTTTCTATCAATGATAATTTCAGTTATGGACATTGTAACTTCAGTGAGTAGCTGGTTAAGCCCAATTTCTCCTTGCCTCATGATGAGTCTGCTGAGGGAAACTTGACTGTCAGCCAGAATATACAGCTTATGAAAAAATGTTTATTAAAACTGTAAAGATTAAAACTAGATAATTATTTTTACAGAAATTATTAAGTACAGTAGAGTTCAAAAAGGGGTGACATATACCAAATTGCCTGATGGCATCCTGGAAGATTCTATTTTTTTAAGAGGTGGTTACATTATTCAACAAACAAGGCATGGAACTGATGGAATTGTTAAAGACTTAATCAATTCATTATTGACAAACATACTGATTACATACAAGTTCTGAATGAAAAATTAAGACGGATTTACTATTTAATATGTATGATATAGCGTTTGCATGTATTAACAGGCAGATTACTATTATTCAAAAAGAAAGCAAAAGAAATTGTTAAGATATGCATAACAATATGAGGAGGGTATCCTTATATTCAGAAGAACAATTCTGGAACAAATATCTTTCTGGTAATGGTAACAGTCACGAAATTAGGAACACTTCAAGAAGGGGAGTAGCTTATAACAATACCATTTTGAATTGTAAGCTTGATTCATCACAAGGGGAAGTGTATAAAGAAAGTGCCGATATGTTCACCAGAAACGACTTAAGAAAATTAGATTTGGCTGCTCATTTTTACAATAGTACTGAAGAATTTAGATATGTAGATGCGAATAAGGCAATATGTTGTAAAAGTACTTTTATATCTCCCACATAACCATTGATTCAGACTTTTGAAAAAGCCTGTGAACAGGAGATTTATAAATACTTTGATAAGGTTTATTTCAAAAAACAGTTTAATCTTTCTAGGGAATAGGATTAATTTATGCAGTTACAAACATTGTTGGTGCTGCACAGTCAATACTGTTTCTGATATGCAAAGGAAAAATGTGCTCAAATGAGTATACTGGACATGGTCTTGCTGACTCTAGATCATGTAACTAACTTGACAAATTTGTATGAATAAAGTAGTGAGGCAGTAGCTGTGGGTATACCAGTTAAAGTACCATATATTGACCTTTCTAAAGCCTTTAACAACATATCTGCTAGCATTCTTGTAACTACATCAGCAGTATTACCAATTTTATTTATTTATTTATTTCAGTTTGATTACCGGGGAAGTCCACTGGGCCAGAATGTACCCATTTTCAGTGGAGGCCCAGGGAGAAAAGCTCCAATAAGCAACACGATTACAAAAGGTTACATAATGCAAAGGTAAAATACATACATGAATTCATACAATCAGGTACAGCAAGTGAATAAATTGTAATTATAATGCAATTTAGACAAAGGTAGCACAGTTTGCAGGTATTTACATTCAGAGCAATAAGTTTCAACTGACTGAAATATAAGCATCTGTGGATTACTTGATATTTACAATATATACATACTTGGAGTCAAGAGAGAGAACTTGCTTAATCTGAAGATGTTAGCTTAGGTTTGTTTTAGGAGAATAGAAAAAGAGCTTATAGTGCAGTGTGGAGCAGGAGTAGGAGAGCTCAAAGGGGAAATTTCTATGAATTGAATGAATTCTATCAATTAATCTTTACGTAACTAAATGGATAGTTAACTGTTTAGCAGAATGTATGTCTATGGTCTCAAACAATGGGTCAGTGCCCCAGACTGAAAGCACCATCCAGTGGTATGCACCAGGTACATGCCCAATGGGACGTTGTACTCAATAATGATCCTTATGCACCAGCGCTTCATCTTGGGCCTTCTGTTGTTTAATATTGTTTCTCTGAAATATCCATGTTAGACTGATGACTACACAGGTTCACAAATTATTAGAAGTTAGGACTATCACTTCACAAGTGGAAGATGTCCAAAAAATGTAACACTCCCTTAAGGAATTCTTCAATTGGTATAATGATAGTAACCTTAAAATCATCAGTAATGCACTTGTTACTAAAGAACCTTCTTGTCCACCTTTATTTGGAGAACTCCTGACTCTGACTGTTTAGTTCACACAAAGGTCTAGAGATAATTATGGGCAAACATTTAATGTTGATAAGGATTTATAAAAATTATTTATTAAAAGTATTTATAAATTGTATGCAATATGTATGTATATTAGAATTTTGTATAATTACACTATTTATTATTGTTTGTATTTCAGCTGCTAAGTAGGTGAATATATTATTAGAAAGTAAATTATTTACTTCTAATCATAAGAATTTAGTTTGAATAATATTTGTATATAATAACATTAATTTTGTTATATATTTATTTATTTATTTTGTGTTTAGTAATAGTGAATTTCATACATTAAATAGCATTTTGCATATAATGAAATCTGTATATTGAAGGGACATATTATGTTATATTACATAAGTAAAATTGGTTCTTAAATGGAATCAGTTTAAAATGTTTAAAATAAACTAAAGAAGTAAATGTTATATTTTTACATGTTACACACAGAGGTCACTTTAAAGTTTGATGAAATTTTGATGATTAATTGAATTTAATTGTTAATTGTCAATTAATTAATTATCTATGAACTATATAAGGAGTTCATTTTGAAACCTGTAATGTGATCCTTTGAAGGCGAATAGCCGAGGTACCAGATCGTTTATGGAATAAAGAACAGTGGTGGAACTGCATTTGGTGTGTTTTTGGGCATTTAATGTTGATAAGTCTGTACTTATGCATTGCAAAGAAGGCATGTTGTATAATTAATAATGATCTTTAGATATACCTCCTCCAGAAAAAGGCAGATAACTGGTTCTACTCTGTATCTTCATAGTATGCATGTGGTATAGAATTACATTGTACAGGGTCATTATTCCTCCTTCATGTCTGCCAAACATCAGTCCCTTCTGTACGTCTTCAGCTTAATGTACAGTGAACCAGAGACACCATTATCTAGGCAGTCATGAGGGAATGTTGATCCTATTCCCTTGTTCTGCCTTCAGTATGGTCATTCCACAACATCTGATAGAGAAGCTGTTCCAGCTAGACATCAGCATCCCCTTATGCCACTGGATACTGGACTTTCTCATTGACAGACCCCAAAAAGTATGCATGGGTAAAAACAACTCGAAGAGCATAACACTGAGCATGGGAGTCCCACAAGGATTAGTCCTGAGCCCATTGTTGTTTACCATGCTGATACATGACTGCATCTCCAGCTACCGATTAAACTAGATCATCACATTCACGAATGATATCACAGTTGTAGCTCTCTTATCAGCAATGGTGACGAAACAGCTTACAGAGAGGAGGTGAACCATCTGATCAACTGGTGTGACATCAATAACCTGGCTTTGAAAGTAAATAAGACCAAAGAGTTAATACTGGACTTCAGGAGGAATCAGGAAGCACATCATACACTCAGAATTAAAGGGGAAACAGTGGAGAGGGTAAAGAGCATCAAATTCCTGGGGGTGCACATCTCTGAGGACTTGTGTTCGACAAATACTAACCACATTGTCAAGAAGGCAGAACAATGTCTACACTTCCTACGAAGGTTGAGAAAAGCAAACCTTCCACCTTCAGTCCTCAAAGCCTTCTATAGAGGTACCAATGAATGCACCTTGACAAGCAGTCTCAGTTTGGTATGGGAACTGCAAAGCCTCAAACTGCAAGGCTCTCCAAACAGTGGTGAGGGTAGAGGAGAGGATTATAGGGTCCTCACTCCCATCTTTACAGGACCTGTATGAGACTCGATGTCTAGGCAGAGCCAAAAAGATAGTCAATGACCTCACTCGCCCTACTTATGGACTGTTCTCCTGCTTGTCTTCAGGCAGGTGATACCGCAGCATGTGTTGCAAGTCATCCAGATTTAGCAAGAGCTTCCTTCCACAACCCATCAGACTGTTAAACTCTAATTATAACAGGACATCAGATCAAACAGTTACATGGCTGAAGAGGAAACTTCTCTGTGCAATATTTAATGAAAATTGCTCTAAATGGTCCATTAGCTAGACTGGTTCATCCCTTACTGCAGTGCAATAATCAGGAGGCAAGATAACATTCTGTACAATTTGAAAAATGAAGTCTCATATTCTGTGAAGCAGCTACATGTGCAAACTGAATAATTGTTAAGTCTCATATTCTGTGCAATATCTACATGTGCAATACTGATTAAGTGTTGCTACTAGATATATGAGGTAACAGCCTATGTCATGGAAACTGTCTACTGTTACCATGCTGTTAAATAGTCATGTTTTTCTGGCATTTGTATGAGCTATTTGCACTTTGAGACCAAAGCAACAAAATTTAATTCAACTTGCAATGTTGCATCATGAAAAGACATGGGAAAGACAAAGAGATTTATTATGGTGCAATATTTATGCAAAGGAGAAAGCAAAACTAATCAATGCAAAATAGCAGTACCAAAGATATTTGAAGAGAAATATAGGCAAAGGCATTCCGATATGGAAAATATTTCAATACAAAAAAATAAGAAAACAAAGGGAAAAGAAGAAAAGAGGATTAATCATTTAGAAGTTAAATATAAACTGAAGTTATGGATTACCAGCAAAGTGAAGGTTTTATTATAGAAATTCCAACTCAAGTAACATCAGAGCATGATAGAACAATGACTCCCCAAATTAAAATGAAGTTGGTGGAGCGATAAACAACTGGTGAGTTGCCATATGAAGATACTTTGCAGCCTTCAGTAGGAAGCCCGTACAAACTTTCAGTTGCAGTTGCACAGCAAGGAAATAAGCATGAAATGGTTGCAACTCTGATGTACTCAATGTGGTTTTCCTATATAAAAAAGCAACTGATGATACAGGATGAAGCTGAATACGTCACAGTAAGATAATCTGAAGCTTGCTGTAGAATGCCCGCAAAAAACAGAGAACAAAGAATGTGCCCTTAGTTCAGAAGAAAATGCTCTAAGGGAAGAGTTGCTTGACTTAATAGAGATGGACAGACATATTAAGATTGATGAAAGAAATAGATTACAGAAGGTCAATAAGACCCCAAATGTTAAAAGTTTGATAAAACAAATTAACACACTAATCAAGACTATTCACATAAATTCATGTGATATAACAGAAGTAAAAAGGATTTATTACTGTGCATTTAAATTATTAACAAATAATGTCTTACCACAAAAACACAGGGCAATCAAATGCTATTATGAAAGTACTGAATATAAAAAACTATAAAGCAATTAAGACAAGAAGTGTCACTGTTAGACAAGTACAGAATATAGAACAGATCGACAAAAATGCTAAAAAAGATAGATGTGATAAAAGCTACATGCAGTAGCAGAATAGACCAGGATATACTATTGCAAATAATAAATTAAAGATATCAGCACAAACAAAAAAAAAATAGAAGATAGGCAGATAAATATAAAGGAAAAATACAAAGTAAGCAATTTATTGATGACCCAAAAATGTTTTATAGAGAATTGGGAAACAAGGCAAAAAGGAATAAATAAAATAAATATACCGCCAAAAGAGAAGAAATAGACATTTTGGTGAAATATCTGTGAGGACCCTGTGGAACATAATGAAGATGCTGAATGGAAAAGTAAAACAAACAGTAAGAAGTTTAAATGTACAGGATATGAAATGGGATGAAGTAATGACCAGAGAAATTGAAATAATATTAAGAAAAGCTCCTAACGGGAAAACCCCAGGATCAGATGGAGTACCTCACTTCTGGCTAAAATAATTAACATCTTTACACTAAGATTTAGCCTTCAATAAAATGCTATTTATATGTGCGTCCCAAAAAGACACCAACCTGATTAATGACCTGGTTAATAACAGGAATGATACTGTTCCTTTGGAGTGATCGTGCAAGTTGTCTTAAAAACTATACACAACTTGCCTTTTGACAATGTATAAAATACATACTGAAACTGATGCTGATAGAGTTTATAGTCATTTAGAAGAAAATTCAATTGTGGCAATAGAACAAAAGGGTAATAAAAGAAAGTCATACGGTACAAAGGATCATTTGTTTTCAAATAAAGTCATAAAGGAGAATTGCAAAAAGGGGAAGACTCTAATGATGTCAAATAAAGTCATAAAGGAGCATTGCAAAAAGGGAAGAATCTAAGTATGGTATGGATAGACTACAAAAAAGCATTTGACAGTATCCCACATTCATGGATAAAGGAGTGTTTACAGATGTATAAGATACACTCTACATTGATCAATTACATTAGGAAAACAGGGGTGAAACACTCTGCAGCTTAGTCATGATAAAGGATAAATGATTATGCTAGGGATAAAAATTCAAAGGGGGATATTATATGGTGACTCGGTCACCACTGCCCTTTTGTCTTGCACTTAACCAATTAAGCTATCTACTTAACAGATTAGGTCATGTTTACAATTTGGCTCCTTAAAAAAAAAAAAAAAAAAAAAAGACGTGTAAAGACTTATTTTTGTGGATGATTTAAAACTGTATAGTTCATCAGATGAGAAACGGAAAGCACAACTGCAAGTGGTCAAAACTTTCTCAAATGATATAACAATGTCATTTGGCCTTGATAAATGTGCTAACACACCCTTTAAAGCAGGAAAGCTGCACCACCAAGAAAATATCAGTCTGGGACAGGAATGTGATATAAAGTAACTTGAGCAGCAGGGGTTGAATAAATATTTGGAAACTGATGAAGGATCAACAATAAAACATGAACAAATGTGAAAAAAATTTAGTAAGGAATATTTTAGAAGACTAAAATTTAATACTGAAAACAGCCCTGACATCTAGGAACGAAGCCCAAGCTTAAAGCAATTTGCTCTTCCTGTTCATCTTATAGTTTTAGGGTGATTGACTGGCCGCAAAAGGTATTGGATCAGCTGGAAAGGAAAAGTAAAATGCTTCACACTTATCAAATGATTTATAAAAATCAGTGTATGCCAAGATTATACAGTCCCCATTCTGAAGGAGGTATGAGCCTCAAAATTGTTTACATGTATAGATCTGCAATCATAGGACTGCATACATATCTGCTGACCTCACAAGACCCAAACATAGTGAAAGTTTTAAAACATTAGCAGAATAAGTCTAAGATTTCTTCCCTGCTTAGTTTAGTAGTAGCATATCAGTGTCAAGCAGGAATGAAAAATCAAACCAGAAGTAAACACAAATCAGGCAGAAAATGAATGTGCCAAAAACAAAAGAAAGAATATAAGGTGAAGGATCAGATGAGAAGGCAAGAAATGTGAAAAAGGCATAATATAGTTGCAAGTACAATAATAAACTCCTTTAACAACATCATGTCAATCAGGATCTGACACAGGAATGATTAAGAAGAGGCAAATTTAAACCAAAACATGAAATGTTAATATTGTCAGTCCAGGAGAGTGGACTACATACACGTTGGTTTACAAAGTCCATTGAACATGTCAGAGAAATAAACAAATGCAGGTTTTGTAAAATAGAATTGTAAACAGTCACACATATTGTTGCTGGTTGTGATACACTAATGGCAGAGGGCCTGTATACTGAAAGACATAATAATGTGGCAAGCCTGTTGCATTGGGGATTATGAAAACATTACACTATTGAAGTAGCTGAGAACCACTGGAAACATGAGTCACAGAGCATTATACAGAATGATGAAGTTTATATCAGATGGGATCACCCATTATCAACAGTTCAAAAAATAGATGCAAGAAAACCAGATGTAGCACTCCATGGAAAGTAGACAAAAGTAGCATTGATCATTGAAATTGCTACCTAGTGATTACAGTGAGACAAGTCATAAAATATCAGGATTTGTAGGGAGAAATTAGGGCAATGTGGAAGAAGGTTACCCAGACTGTTCCAATAGTAGTAGGTGCAATGGGTCTCATAAAAAAGAATGTATAGTCTTATTTAAATATGCTACCAATGGGTCTACTTCAAAACACTGAATTACTATAACAATGAACCACAAAACATTGAGACCATAACATTAAAAGTTCAGAACACTGAAAAGTTAGAATATCGAAATTTCATAACAATGAAAATTTTAATTACTGAGTCTTATTTCATTGAAAGTGTTACATGGTTATGGTTTAAAGTGTTAATTTTGTGGTATAACTTTAAGAAGTTGTAGTATATTGTAAACAAACATGGTGGATGGCAAGTTTTGTGGTTTAAGAGAAATTGTCAGGTTGTATAATAAATGTTTATTAGATAATGGTTAAACATTGTTGTGTTTGAGTGATGGATTTATTAGCTTGAAAGAAGTCATGTTAGTGTTGTGGAAAGTGATGGGATAAGTCAGTAGGGGAGTAAGTTTTGGCAGTATGTACGTGTTGTCAGGAAAATAGAGGTACATGTTTGAGATATTATTTGTGTATTCTGCATGGAGATTGCAATACAGTAGGGAATAGGAAATTTACCTTGTCTCCCACTGTAGTGCGATCTTGGAGTTGGTATATTTAATTAGCAGGGGGTGTGGGGGAGCAGGGGGGCTTGCTCCCTGTGGAAATGTTGAAACAAGTGTGTTTTTTGGTTAAGTTATGTTTGAGGTGGAGGCGGTATTACTAATGTGTAAATTGTAACATTTGGTTTTATGAGATGCGATGATTTAAATTTGGAGTGTTATATGGTGTCATTCGTCTAAGTTTTCAGTGTTATGTGTTTTCAATATTATGGTCTCAATGTTTTGTGGTTCAACATTATAGTAATTCAGTGTTTTGAAGTAGATCCCTACCAACACATGTAACTTCATATGAATTGCAGAAGGAATCAGTTTTGGGCATATTGTGGATACTGCAAGGAAGACTTTTGGCTAACATCAAAGATTGAAACAATACTAACTTCATGAACTTTAATCATACTTTTACATAAGAATGGGATCCATTCCCATTATGGTAGTAGAAACCTAAACGACTTGGAGAAATTAAACCAATGTTTATTCACAGTATTCAGTGTTCTTAATGTCCCATAAAAACTTAGTCTTCTCATCTTGGAAAAATAATTTCTGTAACCCAGACATCATAAGAGCAGTTCTGTTATTTGTTCCTACTACAAACTACTCCACAACAATAAACAAGTCTTTCTGCAGGAACAGAAGAAATAAATATTTTGTACTTAAAGCACTTGCAAATGTATTTACCACTTGCTACTTTTATGCAAGACACTGCAGATACAAATAGATGTATCCTGTAAAAAATGTTCCATAGTGTATACCTGAAAATATGAAAACATGAACTGCTCTACATTCTAATAAATACATTTAAGTGATACTTTAATCCATCATTTTCCTTAAATTAAATTAGCTCTTTATGGTACATAATAGTAAAACCACAATCTTGTTCCTCAATGTCCAACTGTTTCTTCTTCCCACAGAACTCTGAATTTCTGTACCAGTTATCCTACATGTAAAACAGATGGCCTAGGAAAAAAACAGACTGGTGGAAGTTGATGTCCTCAGGAAGATCTACTACATCTTCAAGACTGAGCTTACTGGCTGAGAAACAAGTCAAATTGTTGTTCACAAACAAGAACTAACAGGTTTAACTTGTGAAAAACTGTGCTATAACAAAACTGTGTTTTGAGGTTCAAAGAAATTGATAGCTGCTGAAGACGTTTATTCAAACTGTCGTATCACATACTAAAAATCTGTCACCCAAGAAAGCGAAGATAGTACTGCATGTTTAGCATTTTGCTAGTGGCCTATATGATCTAGATGTCTTAAACTGGAGTTGTGAACATATATTGCAACGCCTGTTGTACATACATTCCTGCATGCATATAACAGATGCTTGCTTTTAATCAAAGGAGTACAGATATGAAGGGATATACCCAGCTTTTGATGCAACTGTCATTTTTATTTAACATCTAAAGAGTGTCATACATCAACTTAATGATAGAAGTGAATGTTATGCTCATAACATTTTTTTACTTTTATTTATCTGCAAATCTGTCATTTCCACCATTCTGTTAATTAATAAACAAAAGCATAGCTACCCTATGCAGAATATATTTGCATGTGGTGAACTATTCAGTAGTCATGCTTTACAGATTTTCTACATAACTAATGAGTTATACTTTGACCTTTAGTATTGCTAAGCCTGTCAGTTTTTGTAGCAGTGGAAATATACAGAACTAGATATCTTATAGATGCTCTGAAGAGACAACCATCACTTCAAATTAGAAACGTTGTTATGCACAGAAGGGATTAAGCACAAAATGGTGTTCTAATGTAGGCTAAAGGACAATTTGAAAGTTTTTTAGGTAGTACTTATTTTAATATTTTGTCTGTTTTGGAAAAGAGTTTCCTGACTGGCTATCTGGAAGAGAATATTTTGACACCCCTCAATATCTAAACTAGGGGCTGGAGTGTCATGGAAAAAAAACATGCAACAAAGTCATAATGACTGGCATGTTATTGCAAAGGAAAATGTTCATCAAATCAAATCCATGCCTTCTTATTTATACATTGATTTGTGCCTCCGCCATGGGCAGCAACCTACTGCTAGTATCCCATGATGTGTTTTGCAACTGAAATCTCAAGTTATTTCTAGATATTTGTATCTGCCTGCATTATGTACATGGCTTTATACTCCAAATTGGATACCAAAATGTTGAAGAAACCCTAGGAGGCCTGATTGGTAAAATTTGAACTGTTAGTTACTGGCAACTGAACAAGGCATAAAAAATGAAAAAAAAAATAGAGGCCACAGAAACTACTGAATTAAAATATACTAATCTCTATATGTTTGCAGGTGTTCCTTTACATGATGGTCTTGAAAAAGTTATATGGACAGGCATATCAAATTTGCTGTATTTTATATTTGGAGCTCATGTAAATTATTCAAAGTTTTATTTATTTTGTTGTTTCAAGAGTTTATGGAAAATCTCTGAGAAGGCGAAGAGTGGAGAGGAAGTTCTGTACTGGTACATTACCATTAAGGCTGAACTTTTAAGTAGCAACCACTGGCAATTTAGGTACGGGGTGCTGGTGTTTTCAAGAGATAAAGGTTGTACAAGTCGATATTGAACTTTTCATTGCAAAAAGACCAAGATTTGGATCTGTATGCTGAGGAGCAGTGATGTTGTGATTCATAACATGCTAGGAGATGTCCAGGAAAAAGATGCTTGAAACTAAAAAAATACAACAAAACTATCAGTTGTTCATGAGAAATAATTAAAGGGCTCTGTTCAGTGAGATTCCAATTTCATTTTAGTTTTCAGCTTACCATCTAAGTGACTGCATTATGAGCAGTCTTGAAAAGTTAAAAACCCTCCTTTAGAAACATTGGGCAAGGTACTCTACAGACTCTAATAGAATGTATTGCTGTTTTACATGATACAGGATGGACTTGAAACATTTTTACATGGTAATAGTGATGCTTGTAGTCTTTTTAAGAGCATGGTTTGCCACTCCTCTTACGAAATGAAACAATCCCATATTTTGCTTCAGAAAGTTGATATCATCTTTCACTTTCAATGGTTTACTAGTAAGCTTTTGAAACTCAGGAAAAAATTTGCATTTGAAAACAAAATGTTTACAAAGTGATTATTTCTTTATGGCATAGAAAAGGTTTTATTAATTCACGTGAAAAAGAGGAAAGCATGGTTTAAAAGTTTCATTAAATATTTTTAATTTTATTTTTAATTTCCTTAAAATGTTGCTTAATTAATTGGCTTTGCTTTCATAAAACATATTTGACCCTAAGTCTGCACTTTGGATTAAGAAGCATACATACTACCATTCACATCAGAGAATTTGGTGCAAATGAAACTGTTTCAACTAAGACAATAATATTAAAGTGTCCTTTGCTCAACAGCTCTGCATCATTCAGCATGACAACTTTGTTTTTGAGTACACTACAAGAAAGCAACAAAGTTGTCCTGCTACTCACCCCGGTTCTGTGAAAGTTATAGTAATACTTGTGAGAAGCTCTTCTGCTGTCCACCCAACACACTTCCCTCCTCTGTCATCAGGCCAGATTGAAGTTTTATTTGTGGGCACATTTTTCTGTTGAAGCAATATCCTGTGCATGCTTATGCCTACAAGCCAATTCAAAAATAAACTAATTTTTACAAAACGCTTTACATTGTGTATGTTGCCTCATGTCTCTCTCTCAACTCTCCACTATTATATTGATACAGGCATCTCCAATGTTAAAATGCATTTGTTAATGTTAATGGTTAACATGTATTTTCTTACTAATTTGAAATCATGGTTATAACCAAGTTGAAAGAAAACTATATCATACATGCCTTAAGACATTCCAGTTACATGGATATCACAAACTGACCAGAATGTTAGCAGGTACCACAAAAAAGTTGAAGTCTTCACAATTTGCTAAACATTTTTATTGAGCCTTCCAAAGAAATTATGACAGACACACTATTTGTTTATTTTTAGTCACGGTTAAGTGTAATTTCTGTTGGGTATTGTGACTGTTCCCTAGTCACTTCAATGGGAGCATTTTTTTATCCAGCCATGTTTTAATTTAGCTAAGAAATGTATCTTTTTTTTCAACAAGAAACTGCTTTGCATTTGTTTTTTTAAAATACATCTGCACCTGTGAAGTATTTCAGTGTTTGACTAACTAGAGCCAATGTTACTAAGGTGAAAATATAAATACTTAATGATAGAAGTGAATGTTATGCTCATAACATTTCTTTTACTTTTATTTATCTGCAAATCTGTCATTTCCACCATTCTGTTAATTAATAAACAAAAGCATAACTACCCTATGCAGAATATATTTGCATGTGGTGAACTATTCAGTAGTCATGCTTTACAGATTTTCTACATAACTAATGAGTTATACTTTGACCTTTAGTGGTGCTAAGCCTGTCAGTTTTTGTAGCACTGCAAATATACAGAACTAGATATCATATAGATGCTCTGAAGAGACAAACATCACTTTAAAGTAGAAACATTGTTATGCACAGAAGGGATTTAGCACAAAATAGTGTTCTAATGTAGGCTAAAAGACAATATGAAAGTTGTTTTAGGTAGTACTTGTTTTAATATTTTGTCTGATGTTTTGGAAAAAGAGTTTCCTCACTGGCTATCTGGGAGAGAATATTTTGACACCCCTCAATATCTAAACTAGGGGCTGGAATGTCATGAAAAAAACATGCAACAAATTTGTAATGACAAGCATGTTGTTGAAAAGGAAAATTATCATCAAATCAAATCCATGCCTTCTTATTTATACATTGATTTGTGCCTCCGCCATGGGCAGCAACCTACTGCCAGTATACTATGATGTGTTTTGCAACTGAAATCTCAAGTTATTTGTAGATATTTGTATCGGCTTGCATTATGTACATGGCTTTATACTCTAAATTGGATAATAAAATGTTGAGGAAACCCTAGCAGGTCTGATTGGTGAAGTTTGAACAGTTAGTTACTGGCAACTAAACAAGGCATAAAAAATGGAAAAAAACAGAGGCTACAGAAACTACTGAATTAAAATATAGTGAAGTGCTTTTATTCTCAATGACAGCAGAATTTGACACAAAACAAGGTTTTGCAGTATTTCAATGTAGAAAACATCAATGCTGTCACCCAGAATAAAGCCTTTGATAACAATGTCAGTTTAACACTTTTGCCCACAAATAAAAATGACTTCAGAGTTTAACACCAACAAAAATACATAGCCCTTAAATGTACAAACACTGCCATTCAGCTTCTTACATAATTAGTTAATTTGTTAAACAACACGATGACAAGATAAAAACCATAATTTCATCGGTTCACTTAACCGCACAGTTTGAGTTAGAAAAGGGTCTATATGGATCACTGCCCTCCCCCACAATTAACACATACAAATGAATAAGCACAGTACAACAAAACATAAATAAGAGCATAAGTGAATGAGGTAAACAGTTTTTGAAGAACATGCTTAAATTCTTAACTGTATGAAAAGCATAATGATAAATAAAAGTCACACAGTCAATTTACATAAGCAAGCAAAACAACACAGACGCACATGCATATGCACACACTACATCTTAAATACTTAGACTACTCGACTAAACATATACAGAATAATAAGGTCTCAAATGAGTTGTGTACTGTCCGCATGGTTTTACTGTTTGTGTCCAAATCAGCCTTTACTGTTTCTGACATGTAGCCAATGATAGTTCTCTAAAACAGAAAATAAACACAAGCTAATGTTTGCTGCTACATTTTACAGCAAATTATGACAGTGCATAGTATGTGTAGCATTTTTGGGGAACTGCCACTAAATATGAGGGACCTTGGTATCATTCATATGGTCGGGTCTCTACAGTCTGCTACTCCCAGGGACCTTGGTATTATTCATGTGGCCAGGTTTCTACAGTCCAGCACTCTCACACCCAACAACATATTATAAAGCTGGTTGGCAGAACTCTCTGAGAGAAAGAAATAACAGATACAATGTACGCTGCTTGATTTGAATTCTCATAACATTAAGCTGGAAAACATTATCTAGGTTGTAAGGAAAACACGTTTTTTTATTTTGTATGGTAGATATCCAGCTACTTTTTATCATTGCTACTTCTATAGGCTAGACCAATTAAAGTAAATAATTAACAGTAATAAAGTAAGGAATACAATGTTTGTACTACAAATAAGTCCATGAGAAAAAATAAATTAATTTCTAAAATATGCTCTTTTACATCCTGTATCAAACCTTTGCACCCATTTATCTGCTATATTCCACATTGACACACCTTTGTTACAGTCTTTGTTCACTTGAAATTGTGGAATTTTGGTTCTTTAATGAATATTACAGCAGTCAAGCTATAATTTTATTTTGATGTTACCAGCGTTTGTACAATCACTGTTTTAAAGATGAGCAATAATTGAATTACCACAGTAAATAAGCTATGCAAAACAATGACTAAATATATCCAAGATGACATGTTTTACAACATTCTCAGTCTGTTCTTTACTCCCTCTACCTCCCATTATCTGCTGTATTATGTGACTTTCAGCTTCTGACATTCAGCATCTTACTATACTGATCTTTTTTTTATCTTTAAATTACTGATCATCTTTGAAGATCTCATCACACCTACACACTAAGTGTTACTTATCCCATAGTGCATACACCTACAGTCATGCCATTTTCATTTCATTTAATGCACACAACTACATTTTATATGTAGTGTGGTTACATTACATAAAATAAACAGACAATTCAAATTATTGCATCTAAGCATATTCTCAATTATTCAGTAAATAAGAATCTAAAAGTCACAACTGGCTGATATGGGAATTAAAGAAGCAGAGAAAAAGATAATACATGTTTCCCATGATTTTGCAGACGCAGTGGGCAAATATTGCGCCAATGTACATGACTACTAAGATGGGGTACAATAGAACAATGTCAACAAGCTGATCTATAGGAAAAACTATAAGCAGCAAAATAAGAAAAATAGAGATGGCATCCAGACATGAAATAGAAGAATACATGCATACAGATATTTCAAGCACGGGCATTAATGCCCTTCTAGCTTGTAAATATATCACCACACTTGTTCCCATAATAAGTGTCCAGGCAGTTGTTAAAAATATCTAAACTTGTACTTACTTTAATGTAATTTGGTAGTCTTTTCCATGCATCAACTACTCTGTCAGAGAACCAATTAGTACACTTCTTATTCCTATAAAATCTTCTACATAGGTTGTTCGATGATTCTGTAGTACTTTTTGAAAACTCCAAACATTCCCAGAGGTAGCTGTCTCTAAATGCGCTATATACCTGAATAACATCTCCTCTAAGATATCTGTAAGAGACACTGCACATATTTTAGTCTTTCATAATAACTTAAATTTTCACATCCATGGATGCCCTTGGTATATATCCACTGTACTCTTTCCAGTTTACCCATGCTTGTTTTCTTACAAGGTTTCCATATTGTTATTCCATACTCAAGTTTGGGTCTAGTGTAACTAATAATGACTTAATCATTTTTGATTTCATACACTTTATAAATCTTTTTATATAACCTATCATTTTATAACTATCATTAACCAATTGGTTGATAGGATTAGAAAAACTCAAAGCTGAACCTATACAAATAACCAGGTCCTTAAATGAGTCTAAAGTTTGAATCACTGTGTAGTGTATTAAATATTCACCTTTCAGTTTATGTCTCCTAAATCTCATATGGTTAGTTTTTGATGCATTTATCAGAATATTATTCACTTGTGTCCCAATGGTCAATTTAGTGAAGTTATTTTGCAGACACATCTTATCTGTAACACATGTAATCAATTTACCCGATTTTAGGTCATCTTTGTATACACTGTAGAACACCTCAGATGAAAAGGTTAGGTCTGAAAGATACAATCTAAACAAGTAAAGGCCTAAGACAGAGCCCTGTGGGACACCCTAACTGCAGCCAAGGATTTCACCTGTCCAGTTGCTGTATGATACTTGCCATGTCCTATTTGTAAGCCATGCAGCTATCCATCTTAAGTCCCAGGAAAGCTTCCCATTATTGGTTGCATACCAGGAGCATCTCTCCCTCTCTGCAAACAAGCATGCAACTTAATGTGAACTGCTGGGTGCAATAGGCAAGTTAATGCTCACTGTTTCTCCTTAACTCTACCTGGTATAGTGGTGTGCACACTACTCAGTTGAGGTTTCTCAAACACCCCCATGCTCTTTTTCTTGCTGTACTCCTTACTTTACTTTCCTTGTAGCTACCAACTTATACTGTACAAAATATGTCCATTTCCCCCTCTGTTAATCCTATTTGAACTCAATTAGTCTAACCCCACTGAAACTGTTCAGACCATCCAGCTGTCTCTGTCCCACTCTGACATGGGTATCACTGGGCTAGCTGATTGTTTTTTGTCTGTCGCTGCCTGCTGTTACCTCGTTGCAACCTGCTCTGTTCACCCTCGCTACACTAGTGCTAACTCCGATCCTCTACCCTACCTCTTTCCCACCCACTACCACTTTCCTCAGACTTATACTCTCACCACCTTTGCATAGACCCACCCACCACCCAATCACACATTACTGCACCCAATCTAAACTCCCTCCCTTCCAACTACCTCCCCTCACCCATCCCACTATCATACTACTCACCCAATCCTATTTTAGCAACTCACATCTGTGTCTTTTTTTTTCACTCTCCTTCATACTACTTTTATTGTTTTTCTTTTCCCTACCGTTATCTTTACTTTCCTCCTCACACACTAAACCCTAACTAACACAAATAGCTTAATTCTTTCTCTCTTTCACACTTATAACTTCAACTCGTAACTCTCATCCCAACCATGTTTCACGTCTTCCTCATCCTCATAAACCCTCTAATATTCTGTTTGTCTCTCCTCTCACATCAAACTACATTATGTACAGCCATCTGCTACACATACACATCCCATACCTAATAAAAACACTTTCCTACCCTACTTAATATCTCCTCCTTTGTTTAATATATCCAGTATACAACTCCTTAAACCCATAATATTCACACTGACTCCATCACCTAAACTCAAATGCAAACCCCTCACCTACTACAACTACCCTTCCAAACCCACCCCACTAACAACTCTTCTACTTGATAGGGACATCCAGCCCAATCCAGGCCCTTCCACCCCCTCTCTAAGGCCCTCCCACCCCCATCATCCCACCACTAAACTTTCACTCACTAGTCACCAATCTCCCCTACCCCTTCTGCTTCCAAATATCTCACTATTTACTCAATAAATCTACAAAGTCTACATAACAAAATTAAATATGTACACTCTTGGATAGCCCATTGCTCTCCACATATCCCATCCATATCCGAAATATGGCTAAAACCCCATATCTCTAACACTGAAATACTACCCCCCCCCACTACAACAGGATAGGGACACCTAAAAGGGGGAAGGGTAGCAGTAATGTACTCTGATAAACTCAGCTTACCCCCTTATCAATACCACTCCCATATTTCCATCCAGCTGAGCTACTTATCCTAAACTGCCACCTGAACCCACAAAACAAATTGCTATTGCAGCGTCTATATTCCACCTGGAAATAATACTTCTATCCTTGAACCCATCCTTTCATGGATTTCTCTCCACATTCCATATGAGACTACTATCCTCGTAGATATAAACATTGATTGGCAAAAACTATCAACCACCTCCCCAGATCTTAACATCAATCTCCACAGCTTCAACCAATTCATTACAACACCCACTCTCTTTAATAAAAGCAAGAATAATAGCTCCATCCTAGATTGGATCCTTACTTCTGATCCAAACCTACACCAAAACACAGGCACACTCCCTCACACCCTGAGTGACCATCTCCCCATCTATATGCACAGACATTCACAGCATATACCCAAGGCACATCTTTATACAGACCACTATAACCCCTCCTCTTTCAATGTCCCAATTTTCAAGAGATAAGCTCTCATCTATAAACTGGTCTAGACTCAAAAACCTTCCTCTCGATGATGCTGTTCTAGAATTCAATTGTACTTTCCTTGATATCCTTAACTCCCTAGTGACAAGTAAAGAAAGTTAGGATTAAAACAACTCATACCCCTTGGCTCTCCAAGGATACCCTCACTCTTATGAAAAATCAGGATAGCACCTGGAAACATTGGCTAAAAACTAAATCTACTATGTTATTGTTGTCTTTTGGCTTTTCCCGGTTAGGGGTCACCACAGCAAAACTCCGGTCCGCTAATGATTGGCAGTAGATTTTCATGAACGCCGAAGTGCCAGCTCGACGTTCAACCTTCAACGAAGGCACACCCATTTAAGCATGTCTTTTGAACACCCACCCAACCTCGGGGAGGACATGCAGACTCCACACAGAAGGCACTCCCCACAATCCAGCCAAGAATCAAAAGGGAGAACCTCTTGCTGTGAGGCAGCAACGCTACCGCTGCACCACCGCGGAAGTCCAAAAATCTACTATAATACTCCAAAAATATAAGGAGCTCAGAAATCTCACAAAAAAGCACTTTAACAAAGACAAGAAAATTTTCTGCTATGAGGCCCAAGTCACCCACAACTTTAACCCCAAATAATTGTGGTATTCCTTTAACAAAATACTACACCCTGGAAGACCCAATGCCCCAAACCTCTATCAAAACAATACTTCTCAGTAAACCGTCACTTTACTAAACTCTTATTTTATGGAATCTATTGCAAACTAACTCACACAGACCAAAGAGAAAAATCCCCCCCCCCCCCACCTTCCCCAACACTACTGGTACCATCCTTTTTCTCTAAACACTGTCCACACTGTTTACATAAAATCTCTTCTACTTAAATTAAAAACATGCTCTCCCTCCACAGACAACCTCCCTCCCCTCTTTCTTAAACTAGCAACTCACTCAATAGCCTACCCTGTCTCTATACTTGTAAATTGATAAATCCAATAATCTATTCTCCCTGACATCTGGAAATCCTTCTACACCATACCATTACACAAAGGAGGTAACTCCACCGAGCCATCAAATTATAGACCCATAGCCATTTTCTCACCACTCTCTAAAATTCTAGAAAAATGCATACACAATCAGTTTCTTAACTATCTTGTCAACAAAAACCTTCTGACAACTATTCAACATGGCTTTAGGTCAAACCATAGCACATCCACTGCCTTTTTGTCTTTTACACATACTGTAGCAGAGGCCAGAGACAAAAACCTACTGGTGTCATATCTTTTCCTTGACCTCTAAAAAGCTTCCGACACTGTCTCACACTGTAAACTACAAACTAAACTAGATGACCTCAGCCTCTCCTCCTATGCTATTCTCTGGTTCTCTAACTACTTTTCCAACAGGCTACAGTCAGTCAGATGGCTTTCTACCTGCTCCCCATTTTTACCCATCCAGACTGGCTTCCCCCAGGCATCTATTCTGGGACCTCTCTTTTTCAACATCTTCACAAACTACCTCTACTGTTCCTGTACACAGATTATACTGCCATTATCACCTGCTCAGATGACATCTCTCACCACCACTCTATTACTCAAAACACATTTCACAACATCGAACAATGGCTAACTAATAACCAACTCATCTTTAATCCCAAAAAAGCTAAACCCCTCTTTCCGTCCCTAGATCACTCTCCCAACATAAAACCACCTTTTCTATCTCATCACATGACAATACCCTTATCACATCCGATTCTCACACTAAACATCTGGGTATCATAATTGATGACCAATTAAAATTTGACCTCCATATACAATACTGTATTAAAAAGAAAAATCAAAAAATGGGTCTATTCTATAGAAACAAAAAAAAATCCTTGCTTCGGACTCCAAATCCTCTGTCACAGACTTTCCTCTTATCTTGTCTTTTTGTACACCTATCCTATACTCACTTCTACAATCTACCTTAATTGCCAAACTGGAACAAACATATAACAACTTAGTTCAATTTGACAGCAGTCAGCCATGCAAATCCCTTCAATACCTTGCTTTAAAACAGCTTAAATGGCTTGAGTTCCCCAAGCTTCTTCTCCTTTCCCAGCTACAGTTTACTTATACCTTACTTTACAAACCCTCAGCCTCTCCTTCTCTCGTCTCTCATCTCTCTACACCCCCTATCAAGCTCTATGCAGTTCTGATCAATACCTTCTTAATATCTATAAAACCAACAAAAACATTGGTAAATTCTCTATAAAAGCACTGTGTCCCAAACCTGGAAAAACCTCCCACCAAATATTCATAACATTAATTGTAGGACCTGCTTCAGAACTGAACTTAAAAACTACCTTCTTAATACTAGCTCCTACACATGCCAGGACCCTACTTAATTGCCCCCCCACAGTCCTCTCTTTACCTGTCATTACTCTAACTCTTTCAGCCTTCTACTACAGTGATAGCATTGTTGCTTCACAGCAAGAGGCTCTCCTGTTTGATTCTTGGCTGGAGTGTCTTCTGTGTGGAGTCTGCATGTCCTCCCCGTGGTCGAGTGACCTCCGAAAGATATGCATGAATGGGTGTGCCTTTGCTGCTGAAGGTTGGGCGTTGGGCTGGCAACTTGGCACCATAAGAATCGACTGCCAATTATTAGCGGACTGGAGTTCCACTGTGGCAACCCCTAACTGGGAAAAGCCGAAAAGACAAACAACTACATATAATCTCTTTTAATAGAAACAATATCATGAATCAATTACCAATCTAGCTCTGTTTTCTGTAATATTATGTTATACTAGGGTAAACCTAAGTCCAACTCTTTTTTTTCTAAACTCTCATCTGCTGTTCTCTCAGCATTTTTATTTTTGTATATACTTTTCATGCAACTTCTGTTACTGCAAATATGTGCAATTATATAACTAATTTTCCTGCATTTCAATGTATGATATAACTATTTAATATTCTTGTTTTTTGAATTTATGCATGTTAACATTTTTTTTAATCTATGCATGTTAATATCTTGTTATTTTATGGAACTTTTCTCCTTGGGTCTCCACTTAAAATGGGCCTTTGGCTCAGCTGGACTAACCCAGTTAACAAATGACAAATACATTAAATAAATAATGTTACAGCTGGTAATAGATCTATTTTCAACATATGCATGCTGATACATGGTTTCAAGTCGCCAATATTCCAGAACATGAAAGTAGACCTAAGGGTCTGTATGACTCTGGATTTGTCCTACTCCCCTTTCCCTTTAAGACATGTTTAATAAGTGCATGTCTCCAATCTTGGGGAATCTCCCCATATTTATATGACCTAGTGAATAACAGATATAATGGTAATGTAAGTTCTTGCTGAAGTGTTCTCAGGTCATTGTTACTAATTCTGTCTCCTCACTGTGCTTTGTTTGGATCCAGTTTGTGCAGTTCTTTTTCAATATAATCTAATTTGATTCCAGTATCTGGGGTTACCTGGATGCCACTCAGACAACTTATTACCCCTTTTGTGTAGCCAAACTGTGTTGCATAAGATTTTGTAAATATATCTATAATCTGTTGTGTCCGAGAATAAATTTTAGAATCTACACACAGTTTATCAATCTGTTTGTCTTTACTCCTTCAACATCTTGTGTATCTATAAAGAGGATTTATATTATTCTCAATATCCTTACACAAATTTTTATTCTAATTTTTCTTGATCTTGCCTCACACTATGCTTAATCTATTTGTCCAGCCTGTTAATTTCATGCATTTCCTATTGCAGCATTACTAGCTTATCATTTTTTAATGTAGCAGACAATTTATTCCTCAAGGGCAACAGACACTTTATTTGTAGATGAAACAATGAAATATAAAGTTGTTTGGTAGCAGCGACCTCTTCATTAGTTACAGATCTCTTTAATGTGTAATTATTTAGATGACTTTTACTTTACTGATACTTATGGACTGTCAATGTTTGAGTAGACTTTTATGATGCAAATGTTCTGAATTGGGCAGTTTTGCCATTATTGCTTCATGTATTTGTTTCATTGCTTACTGGAAAAATGTTCAAAACCATACATTTAAAACTCGCTGTATTATACAAGGAACATCATTTAATACAATCAGGAAGGTGTATCAAAGAATACATGTATGCTTCATGTGCAAGGGGCCTATAATTTGAAAACAGCCCAACGGTAATCTATCTGCCACTGGCCAGATGCATTTTCTTTGAATGTGGGTTTCAGTGATGTTTCAATGAATGTGAGTTTCAAGGGCAGAGAAGTTTTAATGCTAAGTCTATTTTCATTGTGAAACTGTATTGCTTTGTTTAGCAGATGTCTTAGTGTTTTTGCTATAAAATATAACATAAAAGTCTTAAATGAAATCCAGATAATCATTGTAGAAGTAAACCAGTATGCACATTACAGTGTTTATGGTAAATGAGATGAAATAGCTAAGTAATGGAACATTCAAAAGGCTGCAGGGGGTAGGGCTGTGTATGGGGGGCCCATTCGACCATGATTTTGGTTGTCTGTTCTTCAGTTTGCATTTGAAAGTATATCCCACAATTCCATTGACGTGGGCAGAGTTGTATAATTATGTAATGCAAATGTTATTATATTTTTAATCAGCATACAGATTTGTATCTCTTTTTCATGGGCCTTTGTCCAGATTTTTTGTGTTTCCAGGTTGAGAGGTATGAATCTCTATGCCTAGCATATAAGGCATCCTCACATCCTGCACTGATGGATCTCCTGCACAACCAAAAAGAAAACAGAACAAGAAACACTAGATCCAAGAACCTGAACTTTGCATGTGACATAAATGGGA
The DNA here is from genome assembly GCF_019279795.1 of Protopterus annectens. NCBI lineage: Eukaryota > Metazoa > Chordata > Ceratodontiformes > Protopteridae > Protopterus > Protopterus annectens. Next base: position 333,991,883 of record NC_056748.1, on the reverse strand, counting down.
GAGACCAATATGAGTCTCAAAGGATCTCCGCTCCATGGGATAAGGACCCCATCTACATGAAGCAGAGATCATTACTGACCCTATTCAAAAGGAACATTGATCACTGGATGGACTTCTTCCATGTTATACTGAAAGTTATCCCATAGTGAAAATGAGCATAAAAATTCCCCCACTGTCCAGTCCAAACTATTTGAAATCAGTATGAATACTACCATGGTCTTCCTATGAAAACAAGTGTTGTGTAATGGGACTAAACCAGACAAAAATATTATATATAGACATACATACATAGATGCATGCATATATACATATGTACAGATACTTAGCAATTACTAGCAGATTCCCTGAGGTCTTTTCCACAGTCCTCAGGCAGTTTGACTCTTACCTTCTGGAGCAGCCTCATTCAGGTGTAACAGGTATTAATTCACCTTTGTGGTAGTCACAGAGATTTGATGTAGTGCAGGACTTAATTTAGGTACCTCTGTTTTTCATTATGCAGATATATCCACTAAAAAATGTCATTACAAAAAAAGGAATAAAATAGTACAACTGTGCTAATTACACCCAGCTGAACTTCAGTTTTACAAATGGATGATTTTTTTCATTTCTGAGGACTATTATAATGCCAAAATGAAGCTTGACTTCACCTACAGTAAATGTCTGAGTTTTCTATTCCGGTGAAATACTTTGTTAACAAGTACCTGCTATCTCAGTTTTCCTGGACAACACATTGTCATCTATGGACTGGCAACAGCTATGGTAAAGTTCTTGTACTCCATCTTAAGAACATCTCCAGTATTAAACATGTCATCATATGATATGACCTTGAAACCATCATTCAGCCACTTCTGTCACTCAAACTGTATTATTATAATGCTTTATACATGAGGCTTGGGGAAACAGACATTGGCAGCATTTACCAGGTGTTGAACTGTGATAACTGTGTTTTGAATGCATCTTCTAAATGATGACTTATCACATCACAGCTGAAAGACTAACACACAGAGAAGTATACACAGGCAAACTCACATGAACACACACACACACACACACACACACACACACACACACACACACACACACACACAGTCTCACCTAAACACACCTATACATACAAATGCCAATGTACACACACAGGACAGACAACTGAAAAGAGACATATATATCTAGTTTGTAAGCCAGGGGGCAATTTTGGTTCTTATTTGGGAAGAGCGATAGGAGGCATGGTAATCTAAGATTTGAAGGAATCTAGTATTAAAGTAGGTCACTGCTTCATCAAGTTGAAGATGAAATATAGGTGACCAGTCACATGCTTTCAGTTTGTTTTGGAAGCTGTCTGGATTAATGAATTTTTTGGAGCGGGAGGATTTAAAATTATTAGTATTAGGGCTGTGAATTTTTTGTTTGATGGTATAGGTTAGCATATGGTCACTAATATCGTTGGAAAGGGTTCCTGGTTTATAAGTATCAAGATAACTGTTGAGAAGGATCCAGTCTAGGGTGATTTCCTTATTGCTTGGTTTTTGGATTCTAGTAGGAGTGGTTATTATCTGTGAGAAACCATGAAGATTTATATGATTGTTAGGATTAGGGGAACTACAGGTTGCCCAGTCTATATTAAAGTCTCCTAACACAATGGTTTCCTAAGGTAGGTGGGTAGAGAGGTAACTAAGTATGTTTTCAAGTGTATTAATATTATTTCCAGGGGGGAGATATGTGCAAATGAGTTGTTGATTTGTAGTTTGGCAGTAAGGGTTTCACTATTGTTATCCGAGGGTAGGAGCACATTGAAGGGTTAAACTTGGAGTTCAGATTTATGCAAAATGGCTACACCTCCACCCTTTTTGATTTTGCAGTCATATCTTAGGATATTATATCCAGGAGGGGTAATCTCCTGGTCCAGAGTTGAGGGTTTTAGCCATGTTTCTGTAATACAGAGAATGTCAAATGAGTGCACCTCTAAGAGTGCATGTAGGTGCATAATTTTATTGTTAATGCTGCAGATGTTAAGGTGAGCTATCAGGAGGGAGTTAGATGGTCTATTAGGGGTAGTGACAGTAGGAGATGTTAGGTTGTGTGTGTTATTGGGAGTATTAGTATTGGGGCCAGGGTTTGGATGAACATCACCATCTAATAGGGGGTGTTGTAGAGGATATTGTACAAACTTAAAGATTTTGTAGCAATTGATTAGGATTTTTTTGCCAAGGAAGTAAGTAACATGGTTAGATCTATGGTACTTTGGAAGTATATAGATAGAGATGGTGGTTATGTTACTTTGTTTGAGGGAGTTTGTTGGTAGGGGTGGTGCTGCTCAGGAAGAGAAGAATGTTCAAAGAAGGTTAGTGTGTATGGAATTGTAAGAGAAGCGAGAGTTGTAGTTAAGAGTAGTAAATTTGTGATTATAGATTTGTATGTTGGGTCTATTAGGATGTATAGAAAAGGAGTTTGAGTATGTTGAGGGAAGGAGTGAGGTGTGTAAGACTAAAGATAAGAGAAGGAAAAAGTCTTGTATGAGATGAAGTAGCTTGAGAAAAGGAGTTAGAGTATGTTGAGGGAGGGAGTGAGGTGTGTAAGAAAAAAGGTGGGAGAAGGAGAAAGTGTTGTGTGAGATGAAGTAGCTAGGGGGAAGAAGTAAACCATAAAACTAAATAAAAGGTGGTTGTAAGAGTGAAGCTATAAAATATAGCAATACAGGGTAAGGTGTGGAAAGGTTAGCGAGTGGACCTAAAAGGTAAAATAGCTTA